>NC_090648.1:330962809-331032809 GCF_040937935.1 Hyperolius riggenbachi | reverse complement strand
TTCGAGTAAAATATTCGAGATAGCCTTAAATATCTTTTAAAACTTGTATTGGAGGTCAATGATGCATGAAACCACCTTTTTTATGAAGAAAAACATCAAGTGATTATGTGGTGATTATGTGGTGATGCAGTAGTAATAAAAAGTCCTCCTCCTCCTCCCTTTCTTTTGTATTTTTTTTTTTTTACTTCATTTGTGGAAATATTTTATTTTAATAACACCATAGTTATATTTGTGTTGATGGCATAATAGGTACTACTAGTGGCACATTGCAAGCCACAGCGCCTTTTTCTGTGTACCCTGGCGGTGGTAAAACACAGACATCAGCAGGAGGAGGAAGTAGTTGCAGCTATTGTAGTGTGGCAATAGCTGGTAGGAGAGTGGGTGGCAGCAGAAAGTAGTTCTTCTTCTGTTCTCCCTGGCAGTGGTACTAGCAGCACACAGACAGCAAAAGCTCAATGCAGCTACAGGAGGAGGAATAGTGTGTGTCAGGCAGTGTGATGTGACTGACATAATAGGCCCTGGTTCCTAGCGGTGGTTCCAGGGCCGTAAATGAACAGCATGAGGTTCCAGACAGCGGTCGTGAAGCCCACAATGTGTCCAATACACAATTGGGACAGCACAGTTTTCAACCCGGACACCTCTTAAATAATTAAAAAAAAAATTTTTCAAATAAATGCAGCTATTGTTGAGCGTAATAGCTGGTGACGCATGGGCAGCAGCACCTTGTAATGTGTTCCCTGGCAGTGGAGAGGAGACACAGAAAGCAGGAGGAAATACAACAGCAGGCAGCGTGAGGAGGTTAAGTGTGTGGCAGACTGGCATTTGGCAGCAGGCAGGAGGGCAGGCAGCGAGACATAGTAGGCCCTGGGTCCTAGCGGTGGTTCCAGGGCCGTAAATGAACAGCATGAGGTTCCAGACAGCGGTCATGAAGCCCACATTGTGTCCAATACACAATTGGGACAGCACAGTTTTCAACCCGGACACCTCTAAAATAATTACAATTTTTTTTCAAATTAATGCAGCTATTGTTGAGCGTAATAGCTGGTGGCGCATGGGCAGCAGCACCTTGAAATGTGTTCCCTGGCAGTGGAGAGGAGACACAGACAGCAGGAGGAAATACAACAGCAGGCAGCGTGAGGAGGTTAAGTGTGTGGCAGACTGGCATTTGGCAGCAGGCAGGAGGGCAGGCAGCGAGACATAGTAGGCCCTGGGTCCTAGCGGTGGTTCCAGGGCCGTAAATGAACAGCATGAGGTTCCAGACAGCGGTCGTGAAACCCCCATTGTGTCCAATACACAATTGGGACAGCACAATTTTCAACCCGGACACCTCTTAAATAATTACAATTTTTTTTTCAAATAAATGCAGCTATTGTTGAGCGTAATAGCTGGTGGCGCATGGGCAGCAGCACCTTGTAATGTGTTCCCTGGCAGTGGAAACATACAGACAGCAGGAGTAAATACAACAGCAGGCAGCGTAAGGAGGATGAGTGTGTGGCAGTCAGACTGGCAGCAGGCAGCAGGCAGGAGGGCAGGCAGCGAGACATAATAGGCCCTGGGTCCTAGCGGTGGTTCCAGGGCCGTAAATGAACAGCATGAGGTTCCAGACAGCGGTCGTGAAGCCCACATTGTGTCCAATACACAATTGGGACAGCACAGTTTTCAACCCGGACACCTCTAAATTAATTACAATTTTTTTTTTTTCAAATTGAATGCAGCTATTTTTGAGTGTAATAGCTGGTGGTGCATGGGCAGCAGCACCTTGTAATGTGTTCCCTGGCAGTGGAGACACAGACAGCAGGATGAAATACAACAGCAGCAGCAGCAGGTGTATGTGTGTGTGCCAGTCGTCACTTCATGTCCCCCTCTCGCCGACAACAGGGGCCATGAATTCGCCTTCCACCCAAGCCTGGTTCATTTTGAGAAACATCAGTCTGTCCACAGACTTGTGAGACAGACGAGATCACTTCTCAGTGATGACTCCACCGGCTGCACTGAAGCAACGCTCTGACAGTACGCTGGAAGGGGGGCAGGAGAGCACTTCCAGGGTGTACTGCGCAAGCTCGCTCCAGATCGGCAGGTGCTTGACTAAATACTCCATGGGATCAACAGGGGCCACGCTGTCAAGCCCGCTGAAGGACCCCATGTAGTCAGCCACTGCCTATGACTGGAGAAGGATGCTGCTGCATGCACCTCCTCTCTAGTCCTTGGCAGCTCTACACTCATGTAGAGCTCTTGGGTCAGAGACAGCAGGTCTGTGGTGCGCGTGCGCTTGCTGCTGGTGGATGCAGGCACCTGCTGTTGCCTCTGTGCTGGCTGGACAGTGGGGGTGGATGTCTGAGGGAAGGCTTCCTCCTAGCGCTCAACAAGGGACAGCTGCAAATCCCTCATTTGTTGCGCACGGTCTCCACTTGCAGGCAGGCACTGGCTGAGCTTCCCCTTCAGACGTGGGTCCAGCATCATGCAGATCCAGATGTCCTCCCTCTTCTTCATCTGGATCACCTTTGGGTCCTTGCGCAGGCACCTCAGCATGTGCGCTGCCATTGGGAAGAGTCTGGCCACGTCTGCTGGCACATCATCGGCATCCCCAGAGCCGACAGTGCTGTCCTCTTCCTCTGCCTCCTCCATCTCATCCTCTCTCCACCCCCGCACCAGTCCAGCTGCGCTCTGCTGCTCCCCCTCATCAGCAGCAAGATCAGGGACCTCCACCAACTCCGAGCCCTACTCCTCAGAAGTAGCCTGTGAAGCTGCCTGCAGCTCCTGCTGGTCCAAGGCTGCCGCTCCCTCTTCCAGCAGTGCATACAGGGCCCTGTCCAGCACACACACCATGGGCACCCACTCGCACACCATTGCATGGTCCCTTCTTACCATGTTGGTGGCCCGCAGGAAGGGTGCCAGCACTGAGCACAGCTGCTGCATGTGCCCCCAGTCCTCCGTGGAGATGATGGACGGGAGGTTGGTGGCGGCACGCCCAGTTGCAGTGATGGAGGCAACTGTTGCTCGTGCAACGTACTGGCTGACAGCCTGCCTCTGTTCAACCAGACGCTCCAACATCGCCAGGGTGGAGTTCCAGCGAGTTGGAACATCGAGAATGAGCCGGTGCTGTGGCAGGTGCAGCTCCTTCTGCACCTCTTCCAGGCACGCTACGGCTGCAGGCGAGTGCTGGAAGTGACGCACAACCTTCCTTGCTGCCTCAAGGAGTCGGTCCATCCCCTGGTAGGTCCGCAGGAACTTTTGGACTACCAGGTTCAGGACGTGCGCCAGGCAGGGGATGTGGGTCAGGTCTCCCTTGTTGATGGCAGCAACAAGGTTTGCCCCATTGTCGGACACCACCTCTCCGACTCTGAGGCCTGTGGGGGTCAGCCAACTCCTCTCCTGCTCTCGGAGTTTGGCCAGGACATGGTTCGCCGTCAGTTTGGTCTTCCCCAGGCTGACCAATTCCAGCGGCGCTTGACAGTGGCGGGGCTTCACGCTGCTGCTGAGGCGGGGGGTTTGGGCTGGTGTGGCGGAGGATGAAAGCGGATCAGAGGAACCTGCTGCAATTCCACTGACCCTTCATGGTGGCACCACCCACTGCGTTGTTGCTGCTGCTGCTCTGACAGTGCCCGATGCTGCTCCCCCCTCCTCACCCCCTTCCACCAAGCTGACTCAATGCGCGGTGAAGGACAGATAGCGGCCTGTCCCAAACCGGCTCCTCCACGAGTCCATGGTGACGTGGACCCGTTGACCCACCGCGTGATCCATCCCTCTCCCGACATTGGCCATCACAGAGCGGTGAAGTGCAGGGATGGCCGTGCGCGAAAAATAATGTCGGCTGGGGATCGGCCAATCAGGGGCTGCGCACATCATGAGCGCACGCATGTCACTCCCCTCCTGCACAAGGGAATAAGGCAGGAGTTGGGAGCACATGGCCCATGCCAGCAAGCCGTTCAGCTGATGCACGTGACGGCTGCTGGGAGGCAGAACCCTGACCACCCCCTGGAATGTGTCGCTGAGCAGGGTCTGGCGATGCCTTTTGCTGGCATAGGAATCACTGGAGGGAGCAGAGGAGGCCACTGAGGATTGGCTGCCAGAACAGACCTCAGTGTCGGCGGCAGGAGTTGCAGAGGGAGGAGGAGCAGTGCGTCTCTGGAAAACTCCTGCTGGTGCTGCTGGAGGAGGTGGAGGAGGGCGGGTGGCTGCTGCCGACGGCTTCGCAGTGGTGGCGGGTCTGCCACTGCCACTGCCAGCTTCCTTCAACTTCACGAACTCCTCATGCTCGTGAAAGTGTTTCCCTGCAAGATGGTTTACCAGAGAGGTGGTGCCAAACGCAGATGGCTCCTTCCCTCTGCTGAGCTGCTTGCGGCACTGGTTGCAGGTGGCATACTTGGACTCCAAATATGGCAGGGTGAAAAAATTCCATATTAGGGAGGTGAAGTTGCCCCTTCGGCTGGAAGGTGCTGCTGCCGCTGGTCTCCCTGTGGTGGTTGGGGGGGTTCTTGGTGCGGCTGGTGGTGGCACTGGCAGAACTCGTCTCCTGATCAGCACGCTGTCTGGCCTGCCCACTTGTGATCCTGCCCATGCCTGCGATGCTGATCCTTCTAGCAAGGCCCACAGACGCATCCTCCTCCTCCTCAGAGCTGATGACATCCCCACTCCCAGGACCTGGCACCCAGTCTCTGTCCTTCACCCTGTCATCATCATCCTCCCCCTCCGCAAACATGTCCTGCTGGGATCCCCCAAACTCCCCTTCTGCATGCATGGGCGGATGGACAGTCACCACTGTCTGACTGTCCAAAGCATCATCCCCAAAAGTGCCCATCAGCATTCCTTCCTCCTCCAATTCTGCCGCAACAGCACTCCATAACCCCGCTGTGCTTGGGGATAAGAAGGTGCTGAGTGACAGGGTGCTGGTGTCACCCGCTGGGGCTGGAGAACTGCACTCCTCCTCCTCCCCAGGCAGTGCTGGTCGGCTGCTGCTGCTCTTGCGAACAGGAGTGGTGGCGGGGGTGGAGGACTCGGTTCCAGAGCTAATGGTGGCCCGCTCATCCACCATCAGTTCCACCACAGTGTCTGCGTCCTTCTCCTCAATAGGACAGCTACGACCTGGCGGTAGGAGGAACATCTGCGCCACACCCTGCTGCTGCCGCTGCTGTGTCTCTGCAGCGTGACTCCCAGCTGTTGGGCGGCCAAGGCGTCCACGGCCAGTGGCTAATGGCGGAATAGCCACTGGTGCAGACGCAGAACTGTGCATGGTGGTGGTGGCGCAGCTGCCACGCCCACGACCTCCTCTCTTGGCGATGCCCTTGCTGCCCTTGCTGCCCCTGCCCAAACCGCGGGTGCCAGTGCCAGACATCGTATATTTATAATATTGTACAAATGAAAAACAAAAAACGTATGTATGTAAAGGCGGGTGGGACAAGTGGGGTACTTTAATGGCAGAGGCGTAGCAATAGGGGTTGCAGAGGTTGCGACCGCATCGGGGCCCTTGGGCCAGAGGGGCCCCGAAGGGCCCACCCTCCACTACAGTATTAGCTCTCTATTGGTCCTGTGCTCATAATAATCACTTCTATAGATACTTTGAATAGTAGTGATCATTAACAAACTGTTCCCCATCCCCTTCTTGCACTTCTGACACTGCAGCTGCCATTGGCAGATTTTGGTGCGCCGTACCAATTGTTATGTATAGAATGCTTGGGGGGCCCCATTGTAAACCTTTCATTGGGGCCCACAGCTCCTTAGCTACGCCACTGTTTAATGGGGTGGGATTGGTGGTGGTGGGTGTGTGAGGTGATGGACAGGTGTTGTGCTCTACAGCAGAGATCGGTGTAGCGCCAACGATAGAGTGCGCAGTGCGCACACAAAGACCCTAGCTGACGCTGACTGACGGTGTCCCTACACACAGACTACAGTACAGTATAGTCAGCTAATACACAATAGAAGTAATATAAACAATAGGACGGTTGTAGCACTAACGAGAGGGTGCGGACTGCGCAGACGTGCACTGCGCACACAAAGACTCCAGGTAACGCGGTGATGGACGGTCCCTATACACAGACTAGAGTACACTACAGTACTACTTACTAAACAATACAAGAATCTAGCTAAATAATACAACAGGTGTGACTAGATTACAGAGAGCAGATACAGCAGGACAGGTATAGCAGTAAAGCTGGGCCTTGCTAACTACAAAATACTATAGTACAATAATCTATCTAACACAGAAGTAGTAGTACAGGAGTAGAGTAGGACAGGTGAGAGCACAGGTAAGGTAGAGACTAGAGCACCAAGCAGGGCAGGCTGCCTTGCCTAGGCACAGGGCCTAGCTGCTGGCTGCAGGCCTGCAGCAGCACCAGTGACAGTCTCTCTCCCTCCCTAGTCCCTAATCACACAAACTAAACTGCCTAAAATACAATCTATCTACAATACAAAGCAATACAGTTGAATATCAAGTGTTGGAGTGTAAAAACGCTAGGTTTAAAACAATAGCAATGGACTTGCACACAGACAAAAAGCACTGGAACAGTTCTCTCAGTACACTCAGTCAGTAAGTCGCAAGCAGGACGAGTGAGGCAAGATGGCGTCCGCTATTTATAGAGGGGGGCTTGGCCAGGCTCCCCCTCTGTGATTGGCTGCAGTCAGAGGGCTGTCAGAGGGCTGGGAGCCCTCTGATTCGCTTGTGAGGACTCGAGGTGACGTCTGCCGTGACGCTATCCGAGCTCGTGACGCTATCCGAGCTCAGATGGCTATAGGATATCTCCGGATAGCTGCTTGCTATCCGAATGCGCTCGGATAGCACAGCCCGGATAGTTAATACTATTCGAGCTCGAATAGTGAAAAAAGAGCTAGGACATCCGAGTACCTCGGATATCCTAGCTCAGATGAGCATCACTAATGGGAAGAGAGATGCACACTTCAGTGAGAAATAGAGGTAACTTAATTTAAGAGGGCTATAACATGAGTAGTCTGAGACCAGGAAGTATTCAGCTGGCTTATCTGTCCAGACCTCTCTCAGTGCTTCTCCTATCACTGGAGAAGCCGGATGACTGTAAGAATTGATATC
This sequence comes from Hyperolius riggenbachi, assembly GCF_040937935.1. Lineage (NCBI taxonomy): Eukaryota > Metazoa > Chordata > Amphibia > Anura > Hyperoliidae > Hyperolius > Hyperolius riggenbachi. The sequence continues at coordinate 331,025,770 of NC_090648.1, read as the reverse complement.
TGTATCCACTGTTCTCTGCAGAATATTCAGTCTGGTGTGACAGGAGCCAGTAAAAACAGATAATAATGAGGACAGCCAACATCTGTAATGAAGGGGGAAGTGAAGCCTTCTGCAAGGTCCTGACTTCCTTCTTTTCTAGCACACAGCAGGGGCACAGGGCTGTGCTGATACCAGGTTATATGCTCGGTCAAGTTCCACCAAACCAGCTCCATGCTCTGTACATACACTGCTGATACATAAAAAGTAAATTGTAGCTGGGAAACAAAGGGGGCGGCACATAGTGCAGACAGCAGCATGGTGCTGTGTGCTGCAGGATGCCTGCTGACATTACAGTGTCTCAACTTGTGCCTTTCCCCAGATGCTGCATCGGCCCTGGTCTGAGTGGGGATTCTGGGCACCAGTAGTACACTATGCAATTACACAGAACTTTTCCTTGAGAATTTATCCTGGTGGTTTGTGCGTAGCAAAGCTGTAGGCCAATATACTGTTATGCATCTTAGCCATATTCCTAAGTCCCAGTGCATGTTTGCAGAAAATATATCCTATGCACAGATAGTACAGAATACCCAGAAAGCTCATGGTGACCCAGAACCATGCGAAAAAGCACTTTTACTAAAAAGCAACACTGAATATAATTTTGCCTTCTTAAACAGAAGGTATTTGTAATAATTCAGCTTTAAGTGAGCAACTGTGGTTTCCCAAGATGCATCACTCCCAAATATGCAAATCATGTCTTTATGCCCCTAAAGCCAGAAGCACATACAAAACTGCTGGTGTATAGTAAGCCTATAGCTTATACATTTTACAAAACCACATCAATACTACATGCCTACAGTCTGTTTTGGACTTTCTGGTGCTCATCAGTGCATGCATGGTATAGATTGATATGGCTCTATGGGATATTATATGCAAACATCAGTGATTGGTATCTTGTGGATTAACTACCTATGTTTACATTACCTAACTACCTGTGGGATCTAAAGACCTATTTGGGAATAGAAAACTGGAAAATTACTTTCAAATGGAGATTATTCATAAAACTCAGCAAAATGATAAGGTCATAATGCAGAAACTAAAATTACTGTATCCAGTGATTATAATTTGTCATTTGTTTACATCATGCAGTTGAGAGTGATCAGTAATAGGACAGAGAGATCCCTGTCTATTACTACAATATTAACATAACCGCCAGCAATTGGTGCAGTTCTTCTTCCATTGTTCCTGTTTAATTAGGGAGCAAATTGAGCTGTTCCTTTTCTCTATGCAAGGCTGCCATTTAAAGCGTACCTGAACTCAGAACTTTCCCTCTGCTCTAAAAGATACACAGCAGCATAATAACCGTTAAAGAAAAACATTACTTTGTTACAGCTGATATAAATCCTGCAATAAACATGCAGTGTCTACTTCCTGCTTTCATGGAAGCAGAGATAGGGTTAACATCCTGTGTTTACAAATTAGCAGCTCTGCCATGGCAGAGGAGATTCCTGAGCTGACGCAGCTCAATAATTCAAATTACAGTGGTGATTATTCACAAATACGAGGGAATTAGACGGGCTAAACTCTTTAAAGTGTAACTGTCGGGCATAAAATAAAAAATCAATCCTTTATTTTTATCTGGTAAACAAGTAATAAGGATGCTAACCAGACAATCCAAAAGTTTAAATTTCTATTACTTTTCTTGTTTATAAATGATCATTCCTCAGTTTACCTGACTCTAATTTGGTACGTTGCCGCACAAAGGAAGTTTCAGAGCATGCTGGGTTGTCTTTTTTTTATTCTTTATTTCCCCTCAGACTTACCGTATTTTTCGGAATATAAAACGCACTTTTTCTTCCCCAAAACTAGGGGGAAAAAGTGGGTGCGTCTTATATTCTAAAGGTACGGTATTTGGGCCCCAAAACATACTTACCGGTTCCTGCAGCCGCGATCCTGTCCTCCTCCGTCTGACTGCCGACTTCCAAGGGTCATCCGAGGGTCCCAGCTGTGGTCATCTGAGGGTCCCAGCCATCCCATCCAGAATCCCGGCTCTTCAGTGTCCCAGTCGCCAGATCGTCTTCACTGCAGACAGCAGCCATGCGGTAATCACGCGCTGCTGCCTCGCCGACACCCTCCATGGTAACGGCGTCCTCTTCCTAGTTACGGTGCCCCCTTCTGTGTGACGAGCGGCGCATGTGCGCCGGGTCACGCATGACTTCAGGCGCACGTGCGCCGGGGTCACGCATGACGTCAGGCGCACATGCGCTGCTCGTCACACAGAAGGGGGCACCGTAACTAGGAAGAGGACGCCGTTACCATGGAGGGTGTCGGCGAGGCAGCAGCGCGTGATTACCGCATGGCTGCTGTCTGCAGTGAAGACGATCTGGCGACTGGGACACTGAAGAGCCGGGATTCTGGATGGGATGGCTGGGACCCTCAGATGACCACAGTTGGGACCCTCAGATGACCCTTGGAAGTCGGCAGTCAGGCGGAGGAGGACAGGATCGCGGCAGCAGGATCAGGTGAGATGCTGCAGGGGCAAAGTGTAGTGTAGTTTGTGTTGGGTGCAGGATTTAGTTAGTGTAGTGTAGTTTGGGTTTGCTGCAGGGGTTAGTTAGTGAAGTGTAGTAGTGTAGTGTAGTTTGGGTTTCTACAGGGGTTACTTAGTGAAGTGTAGTGTAGTTTGGGTTGGCTGCAGGGGTTAGTTCGTGTAGTGTAGTGTAGTGTAGTTGGTGGGGGCAGCAGGGGTAAGTGAAGTGTAGTGTAGCAGGATTTAGTGTAGATGAGCAGTTCAGCTTAGATAGAGACAGTTTTGGGGGGTTTAAAGGTCCATAAGACACCCCTGCAACATAGACGCACCTAGGTTTAGTTTTTTTTTTTTTCCTGATTTTTGCCTTCTAAATCTAGGTGCGTCTTATATGCCGGAGCGTCTTATATTCCGCAAAATACGGTAACTAATGTACAGAAGGAAAAAAGGACAACCCAGCATGCCCTGCAACTTCCTTTTAGCGGCAACGTACTAAATAAGAGTCGGGAAAACTGGGGAATGATAATTTATAAACAAGAAAAGTAATAGAGATATTAACTTTTGAATTGCCTGATTAGCATTCTTATTACTTGTTTACCAGATAAAAATAAAGAATTGATTTTTGATTTTATGTCCGACAGTTACACTTTAAATACATACAGGGTGCATTTCTCTGTTTTTCTTCTGCCCTGTGCAAGAATTCAGGTCCACTTTAATTGGATACATACAGGCTCCCAATCCTCTTGACAACCTAGCTAGCATTAGCAAAAATTAGAATGAAACACTCGGAATGTATGTAGATGTGCTGGTGTACTTTGATGTCTAGTAATCAGTTTAAATTATTAAACAAACAAACCTGTATGGTCTTCACATCTCTTGAACGTTGTAGAGGGGTTGCTCCTTTGTAATCTAAAACATCAATATCGACTTCTAATTGCAATAGAGTCTGTTGAAGGATTTCAAATATTAATAAGATTAATACTATTTATCACACAGGAGAGTAAAATCATTTTAAAAGAGCTATAAAAATGATATTAAAGTGTCCCCAGCTAATATCACTGCTATCATGAAGTAATTAAAATAATTCCAGAGTTTTTTTCCTCATGCAAACACATTTTAAACATGGAAAATGGGTAAACGTGGTGTATTTATACTCTAGAACCTAGGTTCTCAACGTGTGGTACGCGTACCCCAAGGGGTACTTCTGATGGTTCCAGGGGGTACTCGGCCTTGATATACTTAACCAAGAATAACTAATTTAGAGTTTTTAGAAAATGATAAATCTTATTTAAACACCAAATTAGTATTTAGTAAATGCTTGGAAATTGTTTAGAGCCAATTATCATGTACTACAATTAAATATAATTTGTCAAGGGGTACTTATGATAATGTTTACTATGCTAGGGGGTACTTGGCGAGTGCAGGGCTTTAAAAGGGGTACATACCAATAAAAAGTTGAGAAACACTGCTCTAGAAGACGATAATACGATGCTTCCCAAAGCACCCAACCGCATTGGCACCAAAAGGACATAAAATGACGAATAACATTGTACTTAAAAAGTTATAGAGGTTAAAATGTACCATCTTGTAACTGCCTGTATCTCAAAGCAAATACACTTTAAAACTACCGGGACTCATATGTGATAGTGTAGTATGCAAGAACAAAATTTTTGTTGTAAAAAGTAAGAAATACTAGAATAAATATTTAAAGTGAACCTAAATGGAGAGGGATATGGATGTTTCCTTTTAAACAATACCAGTTGCCTGGCTGTCCTGTTGATCTCTTTGGCTGCAGCAGTGGCTGAATCACACACCTGAAACAAGCATGCAGCTAATCCAGTCTGACTTCAGTAAGAGCACCTAATCTGCATGCTTGTTGAGGGGCTGTGGCTTAACGTATTAGAGACACAGGATCAGCAGGAAAGTCAGGCAACTGGTATTATTTAAAGGGACTCCGAGCACCTCTCATGGGTATGCCTTTAAAGAGACTCCGACCAGTACTGCAAAGTACTTAAAGAGAGTCTGAAGCGAAAAAAAATTGCTATATTTACCTTTTAATTAGCTTTAGAAGTCTCATCAGCGGTAAACTGCCGCATCCCCGCCGAAAAACGAGGGCTGCTGACCCCCCAAATCCCGGGGGGGGGGGGGGGAATCTGGCCGGCGCTTCCTGAAAGAGGCAGAGCTCTCTGCTGCAGCTCTGCCTCTACTGATGTCAATCGCAGGGGATCGCCACCTATCCCTGCCCCTCTCTCTCTTCCTTCACAGAGAGGGGCAGGGAGAGGCGGAGATCTGCATGGCGATTGACGGCAGGTGATGCAGAGCTACAGCAGAAAGCTCTGCCTCTCAGGGCAGCACAATCCACAACCAAGTTGGTCGTGGATGTTTGCCCGGGGATTTGGGGGGTCTGCAGCACTCGTTTTTCGGCGGGGATGCGGTGGTTTACCGCTGATGAGACTTTTGAAGCGAATTAAAAGGTAAATATAGCAAATTTTTTTTGCTTCAGAGTTGTAATAGATAGCGGAGATGCCGCCGCAGCAGTGAGCGGCATGGCGTCTGTCTCCGCGTCTCAGCCGGCGGCCTCCGCCGCGCAATTACATGGTGGAGTTTTGCCTGGTCCTTCAGTTGCACATAGACTGAGGGCTACGCGCGCGCGCGCCAGGCGACAGGACCTTTATGCGAATAGAAGGGGAGTCAGCTGATCGGCCGGTCAGTCGACTCCAGCAGTGCTCCTGATTGGCTGAGTGACTGGGGCGGCGTTGTGGGGCGCTCTCAGTATATATATGGCCTCAGATGATATCAGTAGCTCCTCGTCAGCTGTTGCAAATGCTACGTGTTAGCACTCAGACCTTAGTAAGATCCCAAAGTGTGCTAGAACCAGCAGGAGCTGGGGATCCACACTTCCACGTCAGATTCTGTTGATAGCTAAATTACTAATTGAATTGTATTATTTGTTATGACCTTCTGCTACCCTTGACTACTCTTCTGTCTACTGATTCTGTGCTTCTGCCTATCTGATCCTGTTGCCGAATCTGCTTGTCTGACTCTCCTGCTCTCACCACTGAGCCTAGTCCCTGGTGAGGGATTCTCTGTACAGCTTAATCACCTGCTCCTCAGGTGACTAGTAGCTGCAGTACAGTCTTAATCACCTGCTCCTCAGGTGACCAGCAGCTGCAGTACAGTCTTAATCACCTGCTCCTCAGGTGATGAGTAGCTGCAGTACAGTCTTAATCACCTGCTCCTCAGGTGTTTACCTGCTGCAGTGCAGTCTGAATCACCCGCTCCACGGGTGATCAGTACACGATGTCTTACTGTGCACCACCCGCTCCTCGGGTGAACTGATTACTAGTTCATCTGCATCTCCGGCTTGCTGGAGTGGTGATCCCTGTGTTCTATGGAGATATCTCCCTCTACTAGCTCCTCTGGGGGAGTTGGTATCTCTATCTGTATTACTGTTGCACCAAACACCTATCTTTACATCTGGTGGTCCTGTGTCTCGCTATACTCGCATTATTGGTGATTCTGCAGATCATTACATAATCAGGTATAGCATCTGTATTATTGGTGATACTGCAGATCACCAATAATCAGAAAATCTGTTCTTGCTGACACCAATCGTTACAAGAGTCTCTTTAAAGATGCAGACCTCTCTGTAGCTTGTGCTCTCCTCTTTCATTCGAAGCCTGAATCACTGTTCTACACCAAATACGTTTTCATTCGATCTCAATCTAAAAATCACAGCTGCCATCTTGGCTATGTTATAACTTCCAGGTCACTGCTGTCTTCTCTGTCATTGCAAGAGCCTCCTTCAGAGGCAGTGGCGGACATACGGCCGTGCAGGCCGTGCCGCCGCACGAGGGCCCCTGAAGTTCCGCTGCTTCAGGGGCCCATTAAGTATTGCAGGGTTTTTTTTTTTTTTTTTTTTTTTAATTTTATTTTATTTTTTTAACCTGGGGGCCCCGACTCCTGTCCTCCCCCCTCACCTCGGGCCCCCCATCCCCCCTCACCTCGCCCCCCCCCCCCCTCATGCGGCGGGAGAGCGGAAAATACAGGAAGTCTCCGGCTGGGGCTGCAGCAGACGCTTGGTCTCCAACTTGGAGACATATCGGAAACTAAGCAGCAGCTGCCTCTAGCGTCTGCTGCAGCCCTGGCCGGAGACTTCCTGTATTTTCTGCTCTCCCGCCGGCCGCCGCGCATACCGGGAGGGGGGCCCCGAGGTGAGTGAGGATAGGAGTCGGGCCCCCCACCCGGATAGCTACCCACCCGGCTACCTACCCCGCTACCTAACCACCCACCCGGCTACCTAACCACCCTGCCGGCTACCTACCCACCCACCCGGCTACCTAACCACCCTGCCGGCTACCTACCCGGCTACCTACCCACCCACCCGGCTACCTACCCCACTACCTAACCACCCACCCGGCTACCTAACCACCCTGCCGGCCACCTACCCACCCACCCGGCTACCTACCCACCCGGCTACCTAGCTACCCACCCGGCTACCTAACCACCCTGCCGGCTACCTACCCGGCTACCTACCCACCTGGCTACCTAGCTACCCACCCGGCTACCTAACCACCCTGCCGGCTACCTACCTACCCACCCGGCTACCTACCCACCCGGCTACCTAGCTACCCACCCGGCTACCTAACCACCCTGCCGGCTACCTACCCGGCTACCTACCCACCCGGCTACCTACCCACCCGGCTACCTAGCTACCCACCCCGCTACCTAACCACCCACCCGGCTACCTAACCACCCTGCCGGCTACCTACCCACCCACCCGGCTACCTAACCACCCTGCCGGCTACCTACCCGGCTACCTACCCACCCACCCGGCTACCTACCCCACTACCTAACCACCCACCCGGCTACCTAACCACCCTGCCGGCTACCTACCCACCCACCCGGCTACCTACCCACCCGGCTACCTAGCTACCCACCTGGCTACCTAACCACCCTGCCGGCTACCTACCCGGCTACCTACCCACCTGGCTACCTAGCTACCCACCCGGCTACCTAACCACCCTGCCGGCTACCTACCTACCCACCCGGCTACCTACCCACCCGGCTACCTAGCTACCCACCCGGCTACCTAACCACCCTGCCGGCTACCTACCCGGCTACCTACCCACCCGGCTACCTACCCACCCGGCTACCTAGCTACCCACCCGGCTACCTAACCACCCTGCCGGCTACCTACCCACCCACCCGGCTACCTACCCACCCACCCGGCTACCTACCCACCCTGCCGGCTACCTACCCACCCACCCGGCTACCTACCCACCCGGCTACCTAGCTACCCACCCGGCTACCTAACCACCCTGCCGGCTACCTACCCGGCTACCTACCTACCCACCCGGCTACCTACCCACCCACCCGGCTACCTACACACCCACCCGGCTACCTACACACCCACCCGGCTACCTAACCACCCACCCGGCTACCTAGCAACCCACCCGGCTACCTAGCAACCCACCCGGCTACCTAGCTACCCACCCGGCTACCTAACCACCCTGCCGGTTACCTACCTACCCGGCTACCTACCCACCCGGATACCTACACACCCACCCGGCTACCTACCCGGCTACCTACCCACCCACCCGGCTACCTACCCACCCGGATACCTAACCACCTACCCGGCTACCTACCCGGCTACCTAACCACCCACCCGGCTACCTACCCGGCTACCTACACACCCACCCGGCTACCTACCCACCAGGCTACCTACCTACCTACTCACCCGGCTACCTACCAACCCACCAGGCTACCTACCCACCCAGCTACCTAACCACCCACCTACCCACCCACCAGGCTACCTACCCACCCGCCTACCCAGCCACCCACCAGGCTACCCACCCGGCTACCCAGCCACCCACCAGGCTACTTACCCACCCGGCTAAGGGCTACCTACCTACCCACCCGGCTGCCTACCTACCTACCCACCAGGCTACCTATCCACCCAACCACCCATGGGAGCTGCGCGCCGGATGGAGGCTGGGACAGGAGGTCTGCTGCTGCAGGTGAGTAAATGTTTTTTTTTATTATTTATTTTAGCAGGTGTATGTTCTGGGCAGGTCTGCCACATGATTGCGTGTATGTTCTGGGCAGGTCTGCCACATGATTGCATGTATGTTCTGGGCAAATTTGCTACATGATTGCATGTGTTTTCTGGGCAAATCTGCCGACATGATTGCACATATTTTCTGGGCATATCTGCCGACATGATTGCAGGTATTTTCTGGGCATATCTGCCGACATGATTGCAGGTATTTTCTGGGCATATCTGCCGACATGATTGCAGGTATTTTCTGGGCATATCTGCCGACATCATTGCAGGTATTTTCTGGGCATATCTGCCGACATCATTGCAGGTATTTTCTGGGCATATCTGCCGACATCATTGCACGTATTTTCTGGGCATATCTGCCGACATCATTGCACGTATTTTCTGGGCATATCTGCCGACATCATTGCACGTATTTTCTGGGCAAATCTGCCGACATGATTGCACATATTTTCTGGGCATATCTGCCGACATGATTGCAGGTATTTTCTGGGCATATCTGCCGACATGATTGCAGGTATTTTCTGGGCATATCTGCCGACATGATTGCAGGTATTTTCTGGGCATATCTGCCGACATCATTGCAGGTATTTTCTGGGCATATCTGCCGACATCATTGCAGGTATTTTCTGGGCATATCTGCCGACATCATTGCACGTATTTTCTGGGCATATCTGCCGACATCATTGCACGTATTTTCTGGGCATATCTGCCGACATCATTGCACGTATTTTCTGGGCATATCTGCCGACATGATTGCACGTATTTTCTGGGCAAATCTGCTCACATTATGTGTATTTTCTTGAGAAAACCTGCACAATTATGTGAATTTTCTGGGGAAAGGGTCACCAAAACTTGGGCCCACTGTCTTTGCGTTGCACTTTTCAAGGGAACCTGAGGTGAGAATAATATTGAGGCTGCCATATTTCTCTCCTTTTAAGCAATACCAGTTGCCTGGTTGCCGTTCTGGTCCTCTGCCTCTTATTCTTTCAACCATAGACCCTGAACAAGCATGCAGCAGGTCAGGGGTTTCTGACAATATTGTCAGAACTGAGAAGATTAAGCTGCATGCTTGTTGCTGGTGTAATTCAGTTTATTACTGCAGCCAAATAGATCAGCAGGGCTGCCAGGCAACTAGTATTGTTTAAAAGGAAATAAATATGGCAGCCTCCATATCATTCTCACGCCGGGATCACTTTAAATTAGTTAGCTCCGCCCTTATCCGGTCATTGCCACGCCCATTTTTTGCGGCGGCGCTACGCGCCGCAGGTTCTATCCACTCCCAATTTTGCCACGGCGCGCGAAGCGCCGCAGGTTATAGCCGCACCCATTTTTTGCCGCGGCGCGCTTCGCGCGACGCAGGTCAGATGGGCCCACAATTGATATTTTGCACAGGGGCCCACTGCTGCCTGTGTCCGCCACTGTTCAGAGGGGTCATAGCATGACTTTGTTGGCTTAAGTCTGGCTTAATGAGAGATGTTCAGAGTCCCTTTAAAAGGAAAAATCCATATCCTTCTCAGTTTAGGTTCACTTTAAGTAACCACTTGCTTTTACAACTGAGGTAGAACACATTCCTCTCTTACTTAGTCCATCCTAAACACTGGCATGGATCTGGCCCCCAGGCCTGGAGTTCAAAACCTGTTATCTACATAGCGCTGAGTACAGATTATCAGTTTATTTTACAGAAAAATTTTTTAGGGAGACTTTATAGAAAAGCATGTGATAGAGCTGATCAGGTGACTTAATTTTAAGTCCCTAACTGTTAAGTTCTGATCATGTGTTCATGCCACATTTGCTTTCTGAGTGGGCTTAAACTGGAATAATTTAAAACAGTGTTGGGAACCTGGAGAGAAATGACTCTACTTGCCAGTGGCATTTTGTGCAGGACTGATGCACGTTACCAATCTACAAGCAGGGGGTTGCGTACTGCCCTGAGATAGACTTTCAGTTCACTTTTTACTCACCTGCAGATGGTATCAGATGTCTGGATTTTCCTGAACTTCCACCTCCTGCTAGCAGAGGTTGTTCCCTATTGTCTGAGACTCATAAAGGGGCGTAACTACAGGGGAGCAGCCAATGCAACTGCAAGGGGGTACAGAGCTGTGAGGGGGCCCTAACTACTAACAAAGGGGTTCATTCTTTAGATAGGTGTTTTTGTGGCTACACTTGTTATACGTGTGAAGATTATGATGGCCACACTTGTTTTGTGACCCTTGTAAGATGGTCCCCCAGGTTGCAAGGGTCACCAAAGGCAGGTAAAGGAAAGGGTGTGACCATTGGGGGCCCCATCAAAGATTTGCTGGGGGGCCCCATGATTTGTAGTTACGCCACTGGACCCAGGCAAACCAAATCAGTTGACAAACTCATTACCAAGTTCCTTGTCTTTCTTGTTCTTGCTGAACTCTAGTCCCATATTTTCCGTGACCTGTCCTGACTTGTTTTTCAATAGCTATTTGCTAGTCCGTGACCTGACCTTGTCTCTGCCTACTAATTCTGGACTGCAATCTAGTAAATATATCATGCAGTCTTCTGTGTATATTTGTCCTTATCTTCTAAGTTAGAGTTTTGACTGTGCTAAAACATTATGTGACTGTCTAAAACATTATGTGGCTGTGCTTTAACCACTTCAGCCTAACTGGACGAAAATTTTCATCCAGTTAGGCTGCGCGCACTCCCGCGGGTTGTGCGTGCTCCCGCGGCCCTTCCCCCCTCCCCCCCGTGCACGCCCCCGCTGCTGGCCATTAGCCCACCGATCAATGTAAGGGATTATAAATCCCTTTCACTGATCGGACCTCCCCCGGAGAAAAGCCGATAGTGTCTCTTTAGACGCTGTGGCTTTTCTGAGCTCTGGTCTTCTTTCTTCTTCCTGGGAGCGAGATCGATCGCTCCCAGGACTTTTTGACTGTGGCCATCTTGTGGCCAAATAGCAAACTACACCAAAAACATACTTTGTATTACATAAATACATTTTTAAACATGAAAAATCCTGTTTACCTCCCACACCAAAAAATACCTACATACAAGTTTTAATAAAAATAAAATAAAAAATTACAATAATAAAAAAAACATAAATAGTTACCTAAGGGTCTGAACTTTTTAAATATTCATGTCAAAGGAGTATATCAATATGATTTATTAAATTATGGGCTTCTAAATAGTGATGGACGAAAATTGAAAAAATGCACCTTTATTTCCAAATTAAATATCGGAGCCATACATTGTGATAGGGACGTTATTTAAATGGTGTAATAAGCGGGACAAATTAGTAAATAATGTACATAGGTTTTAATTATGGTAGCATGTATTAATTTCAAACTATAATGGCCAAAAGCTGAGGAATAATGATTTTTTTCCATTTCTTTCTTAATATTCCTGTTAAAATGGATTTACAATAAATTAATTCTCATCAAAATGTATCACCCACAGTAAGCCTAATTGGTGGCGGAAAAAACAAGATATAGATCAATTCATTGTGATGAGTAGTGCTAAAGTTATTGGCAAATGAATGGGAGGTGAAAGTTGTTCAGATGTAAAAAAATCTCAACCCTGTAGGCTGAAGTGGTTAATAAACACCATAGGAAAAAATGTAACTTACAATGCAATTTACTCTGGGACAAATGTACATACCGTATTTTTCGGACCATAAGACGCACCGGACCATAAGACGCACCCAGGTATTAAGGACAAAAATCAAGAAAAAAAATATATAACTAAACCTAGGTGCATCTATGATGCAAGGGTGTCTTATGGAGCTTACCCCCAAGCTAGCTCTATCTCCTAAGCTACATTGCCCATTTAAAGTAACCCCTGCTGCCTTCCTCAGCTCTAATAACCCCGCCTGCCTCCCAGTTACACTGGCACCCCTCCCCCCCCCCCCCCCCCTTAGACTTCTGTATCCCTTGGCAATAGCAGGGAATAGCATAGTCCCTCCTCGTGTGGCCCCTGGCAGCCCAGAATTAAAAAAATACCTGTTCCATTTTCTCCTCCCCCCTCTCCTTTCCTGTAGCCCATGGCAACTGGCCAGTAATGAAAAAAAAACACTTTCCCCGCAGCAGCCCCTCTCCTGCTACATCGTTTAGAGCCCCAAGAATCCAGAGAATAACAAATAAAACTTTGTCTGCGGTGATCCCCGCCCATCCCCCCACCCCCTGCTGAGTCTCTTGTTGCCCCCAACAACAACACAATAGCCAAGTGTTACAACCGGAGGGCTCCAATGCCGCTATATGCAACTCTATCCCCACTGGCAATTGCAGAGTCTGAAGCGCTAAAGCGGAAGCCTAATTACCTGATCCAGCCGCCGCGATCGTCCATCTCGTGTCCTCCCATGCTTGCAGCCTCGCGTTGGCGTCATCTTACTGCGTGACCCGACGGTGCGCACCATCATGTGACCTGACTGCACACCCTAGGGTCACGCAGTAAGAGGCCACCAACGCGAGGCTGCAAGCATGGGAGGACACGAGATGGACGATCGCGGCGGCTGGATCAGGTAATTAGGCTTCCGCTTTAGCGCTTCAGACTCTGCAATTGCCAGTGGGGATAGAGTTGCATATAGCGGCATTGGAGCCCTCCGGTTGTAACACTTGGCTATTGTGTTGTTGTTGGGGGCAACAAGAGACTCAGCGGGGGGCGGGGGGATGGGCGGGGATCACCGCGGACAAAGTTTTATTTGTTATTCTCTGGATTCTTGGGGCTCTAAACGATGTAGCGGGAGAGGGGCTGCTGCGGGGAAAGTGTTTTTTTTTTTCATTACTGGCCAGTTGCGGGAAGTTAACTGCCAAAGGAAAGGTTTTATTTCCTCCTTAATCCTACCGTTGCGGGATACAGTAGCCTTGGCAGGGACTGCTGCGTGTATCCTAGTGTCTTTGTGCACTTGATGGGGACACCTGGCACAATCCAAAATGCACTATTCGGACCATAAGACGCAGTGACTTTTCCCCCCCCACTTTTGGGGAAGAAAAAGTGCGTCTTATAGTCCGAAAAATACGGTATATGTACATTTATACATGGGCAGCATGGTGGCATAGTGGTTAGCTCTCTCGCCTTGCAGCGCTGGGTCCGTGGTTCGAATCCCAGCCAGGGCACTATCTGCAAAGAGTTTGTATGTTCACTCCGTGTCTGCGTGGGTTTCCTCCGGGCACTCTACACTATAACTGGAAGAAAAATACAATGGAAAAAAAAACAATACAAAAGAAAATTTCAAAGAAGCTATAGGTAAAGTTTTAAAAATCCTAGGGAAGGTGTATATTAATACTGTTGGTCCTGTAACCAGGTGGTGAATTCTACATCATACCTCTCGAACACTGCCCAGGTGAATCAAAATTGTGCAAATAAATTGACTTTGAAGCCAGTTAAGGGGACCAAAAACCAAACAACCACAAGTTCCATATAACAGACTTGTATTGGGGAGGTGACCAGAGGCGTATCTACAACGGTCCAAGTATGGCATGTGCCATGGACGCCTCTTACTGGGGGCGCTGCTCTGTAGCATCTTTGGTGTTTTCCATACAGATTCGAGTTTTTATCCACTTCAAGACGAGAGCAATTTTCACATATCAGCGCTGAGCCCATTCATTCACCAATAACTTGATTACTACTTATCCCACCTAAATGTTCTATATATTGTTTTTTTTTTCAGGACAAATTAGGCTTTTAGCGTGTAATTTTGTTTAGCAATTACCTTATTTTCTATGCATTTTAAAGGGAAAATAAGGGGAAAAAATAGAAAAAAACACTATTTCTCCATTTACATCCACTATAGCTTTACAATAAACAGTGCTAACTATATGTTAAACCCACAAATTTTATTTGCTTATCCATCCTGGTTATTTCAACATTTAGATTATGTTCCTAGTACAATGTATGGTGACATTATTGTATTTGGAAATAAAGGTGTCTTTTTTTTCTATTTTTTTTATTTTTACATTGTACACTATCGATGATTACAAAACCTTATTTGCAAAAAAAAATAATAAAAAAAATTAAAAATAGTAATATACCCTCATGGCATACATATTTAAAAAGCCAGGTTCCTAAGTTTAAAATATATGCTTTTTTCTTTTATATTCTGTAACTTTGTTTTCATTTTACAAGTCTTTTATTTTGGTACAGAATATGCAAAAATGTAATTTCTTTTGATTCAGTGACTAAAAGAATACACAAGACATGGGCCTCAACCCTAAAACTCTCTAAACTCTATTCTACTACCTATCACGGTTAAAATGTTACCACATATGTCTCTTGTAGTTTTCCTACAACTTTCCCAGGTGTGATCATAATTTTGAAATTGAATTATGTTTTGATTGAGTTTGTTCTTACCTATTTTTTATGTCATGTGGATTCCAAGCTTTAAAACACTCCAAAATGTATTCTACAACTTGTCACGGTTAAAATGATACCACATGTGCCACATTTAGTATCAGACTGGTGGTGCACTCTCTACAACTACACTGGACGTATATATATGTTGTGTTGTCATGAAGTGGTTATCTGGGGGATAGCCTGCTGCCTGGTTACATTTGTAGGGGACAAGCTGCCTATTATTTGGGTGGTATGTATAGGTTGACCTGTTTAGAAATTCCATTGTTATAGGCCATGCTTCACTTCAACCTGGACACAACCAATTCAACCGAAACTATGGCCTCAATTCACTAAGATTTATCAAACACTTTATCAAACGTTTGATAATTTACCTCGTGACTAAAATCTAATTTTGAATTCACTAAGGTGTTACAGATTTATCAAATGTTTTATAGATAAAATGTTCAATAAATCTTTAACACCTTAGTGAATTCAAAATTAGATTTTATTCATGAGGTAAATTATCAAACGTTTTATAAAGTGTTTGATAAAGCTTAGTGAATTGAGGCCTATGTGTTAATATATTTAGAGAGACCCCTCTGGAGGTGACATAAGAAAAGCAAATTTGCAAAAAAGAATCGTGTGAAAACACGCTGAAGGGATGTAAGTATGATCAGACTAAAGGTGCCCAAACACGGTACAATAAAAATGTTCAATTTCTCTGTTTATTCAACCAAAACAATCAAATCAAATTAAAGTTTAAAAGAATCTTTTTTTTTTTTTGATCAAGAAAAAATTATTGATTATCCCGTTTTTTTCAATAAAGATCCAATTGGACATGTTGGAAAAATCTTTATATTCGATCTAATGGAATAATCAAACCACATTATCTAATAAAAAAAATGAAAAATTGTACCATGTATGGGCACCATAACTTGTACTTTGTGGATCAGATCTGCCTGAAAACATAATCCAGAGTATTTATTTCCCAAATACTGAAGAATTATTTTATAAACCATACACACGTTTGAATGTGCTGTGGATATTTTGTTTTAAGCTTGATACTTGAAGCAATGTTAATTATTCAGTACGCTTAATTGGCCTTGTGTGTATACCATGTATACATATGTCATACAGGAATATGAGAGCAGTTATCAATATCCTCACCTCAACATGCTGGTGCTCCCCAAAGTATGATGCCGTGTGCAGCAGTGTACTGCCATCAATGCACCTGCAAAGAATACCAGGAAAATAAATACAATTTCAATCATTCATACTAATTAAAATATTGATATTAACCTGCGTAATTGTGAATATATATATATATATATATATATATATATATATATATATATATATATATATAGCCAAGGGGTGAATGAACAGCCCAAACCATATAATTATATACAAAAGCATGCACACACAGCTATGGAGTCCGCAATCTCCATATAAAATATCAAAGGGCTGTAGTCCACGAATAGAAAAGAGGAGCAGCAGGGGCTGTTATTCATGCTTTACAGCATTAGTAAATGTGCTCAAGCTCTCCGACTACGACAAGGTTTCCCCCATATGGTGAATCCTACTTTAACCATGCACAAATTCTAGTTATATCTGCATCTTTTTTTGTTGAGACAATGCCAACAGCCTAAGAGGCAAATGATCAGTAGCTAGTTGGAAGGTGAGGTGCTTTTAATTTTATTCTCATTCCCATTTATTTAACTCTTGGGCTTATGGGATTGTAGCCATAAGTAAGATGTAGCATTTTTTTGCATGGTTAGAGTAGGACTCTGGCATGGTTCACACATATATCTGTACATTCCCAGTCCAGTCCAGTCCTGTCAGTTTTCCATCAGTTGTTAGTTTTACCTATAAGGATTGAAACTTACCACTTTTTGTGTGTAAACCAAGTCATAGAAAACGGATACAAATCTGAAACAAAACAGACAGGATAGGACTGCAATGGAACTGTACACCTGTGCAAGCCCAGCTTCACTGTATAGGGGACACGTTGGCGCAGTTGGTAAATTTAAGTGCATTTACTAATGCTGTAAAGTGTGATAAGAGCCCCAAGCAGGGCTGGCTCTGAGGTCATGTGATGTGATGCATTTACATAACATTGTCATTACCCAGTAAGTATATAATTGTAGGCAAAGCATCAATATAGTTCACGTCAAATAAGTTGTCTTAGTCACTGCATTACACATTTTATTGAGCAACTTATTAGCATGTAGGCAGAGACGGATTTACCATAAGGCACTGTAGGCACGTGCCTACAGGCGCCTGATGATGGAAAGAGGGCTCACTCTCCTCCCTGAGTGGTTCCCTCCCTATGCAGAGTCCTAATGAGAGTGTAAATGAGAAGTTACACACCCAGTTCTCTGCATCCCACTGACAAAATCTCCCTTCAGTGGGTGCCACCTCTAGCTACTTAAAGGGAACTTTAACTGAAAGGGATATGGAAGTTTTCATGTATACAATACCAGTTGCTTGGCAGTCCTGCTGATATCTTTGGCTGGAGTAGTGGCTGGATCACACACCTGAATTACGCATGCATTTAATCCAGTCTGACATCAGTCAGAGCACCTGATCTGCATGCTTGTTGAGGGGCTGTGGCTATAAGTATTAGAGACACAGGATCAGCAGCAGAGTCAGGCAACTAGTATTATTTTAAAAGGAAACATCCATATGCATCTCAGTTTAGGTTCCCTTTAATACTGATTGTACCTCTGGCTACCTAATACTAAGGAGCACCTATTGCTATCTATGAAGTAAGGGAGAAGTGACAGCCAGCCAGCACACTTGCGGTGCGGTTTGGTGAGAGTTTGTAGGTTCATGGAGAGCAAAGTCTAAGGTGCCAGGACATCTGTCTATAGGTTCCTGTGAGGTGAATCCAGGCCAGCATATAGGAGAAAAATCCAGTCAAACACATTTCTAACAAATGCATTCCATGTCTTTATTTCTGATAAATGTAAAGACCCTTTGAACATGTATTTCTCCAAATGTTTTAGTGCTTTTAAAATGCATCAACTTCAGTTTAAGTATTGAATTTTTATGTGCTACACTGGAATGATCTTAAATTGAGTGACTCATCAGAGATCACACAAGCTAAGAGCTTGCATGCACCACACAGGCTCAGCTGATAAATTAGAAAAATTGATAACATGTCACGTATAAACCTACATACATTTTTCTTCTAAGATCAGGCATTGAACTTCTTGTTTTACTTAATAAATACCAGACACAAATAATGACATCATTAATGGACTTGAGAGTTCTCCAGCAAGCCAATTAGCGAAGCGGAACTGTTTTGAAGTGTCTCTGTGCTGGCATTTGATTCCGTAGCCAGCAGCCTGAATGCTAAACTATAGGGTAGAGTTCTATTTTTACATTACGACAGCAGCTAATGTAAATATATTACTTGAAAGATATAAATGATGTGCCCTAGAGATTATTGGAATGAAAAAAACTAACTTCATAAGTCACATATATAAATTTTTCTTTTTTTTTAGACCCTTCCTTAAAGTGGACCTGACATCAAAAATTACTTTTAAGTGTCAAAAATATTAAAATGTATGTCATTCTGCATGTGAAATAAAGAGGCCATTATGCATGATTAAATTAGGAATAAAGCGCAATGGGCCTGGTGGAAGAAAGCACGGTAATATTGCCGTGTACAGACAACGCACAGCAATATTACCCTTACTACCGGCAATGTGTAGACCTAGCGGGACCTGTAGTACGCAACTAAAGTGACCGCTGCTAAGGTAACATGCGTTACTAATGATAATGCTCATAAGTAACACACATTACCATAGTAATGGCCGTGGCAGTCATATACCACTGTTTGCGCTAATAGCTCAACCTGTAGTACGCAGTGCACAGCAACATTACCGCTCTTTCATGCATCAGCCCACATATCCTCTTATGCAGTCAGGAAGCACGGCAGCCCTGGGGCGTATCTGGGTAATACAGAGCCTATGGCAAACACTGAAATTGTGTCCCCTGGCCAGAGTCCCCTTCCCCTCTAAAAACAGCATCCTTTCTCACGTACATGTGTTATGGTTGTGTTTTTTGATCGGGATATTGCTGAAGTTACTTTTTTTGGAAATATCTCTTCTTATTCCTTCTCTGTTCTCTTTTCTAAAACTAAGCCAAGTGCGTCCTACATACATATATTAAGTAGCCATGTTCCCCAGATAGCAGAATTAATCTGGTCTGATTGTTGTAGTAGCATGGGGCAGGCATGGCGGTGCAGCACAGGGGCAGGCATGGCTCCCAGGGTACAAGCCATGCCTGCACCCCACTAGATACGCTACTGTGGCAGCCCCGCACTGGTTGTGCCCAATTGATCCAAGCATAACTGAAAGGCCAGCTTCAAGGATTATTGCACTTAGATGCTATATTAGTTATCCTTTTGTTTTAGAGTGCAGATGAAAAATTCAGTGGCAGACTATAAGATATCCATGTTATTCATGCAGTAAACAGATGACACCCACCATGAACTCCCTCATACTTTTACCCCCACCTACTACTCCTGGGTAATTTAGATAGGGAAGAGGTCTTTGTTCATTTACAATAATATTTGCAAAGAACAAAGAAGGCGGAGGCATCATCACCACCCCAATTTCCAAGGCACCTCTGCAATTTTACAAGCCATGTGTGCTAGAACTGCTCAGGGGATTGAGCCTCACACTTGTGGCATCCAATGTCCTGGCAAATACTAGTATACACATGGTGTGTGTGTGTGTGTGAGTGTGAGTGTGAGTGTGAGTGTGAGTGTGAGTGAGTGAGTGTGTGAGTGTGAGTGTGAGTGTGTGTGTGTGTGTGTGTGTGTGTGTGTGTGTGTGTGTGTGTGTGTGTGTGTGTGTGTGTGTGTGTGTGTGTGTGTGTGTGTGTGTGTGTGTGTTTATTTTCACACTGCAAATGCATGTGTGCACAGAGTCTGAAAAAGATGACATCTGCAGTCATTGCAGTGCAGGATGGCTGCATATGTATTTGATAAATGATGACAGCAAACTGTCCACTAAGCCATATGATGCCTGTTGAGGGGCAGGGCAACGTGCACCATATTTAAAGAGGACCTAAACGTATGCATAGGAATGAAGAAAAACACAAAAAAACTAACCCGGTTTGTGTTTAGAGATAACAGGCTGTCTAATTCTCCCTTATCTGGAAGTATACATTGTGCCATTCAGAAGCTGTATGTAAGCACAGGAGGTTTAACCCTGTATGTGCTCCCAGCAAACCAGGAAGTAACAGTTCTGCACCATCTCTGAGGAGATCTGTAAACAGTAACAAAGACATGTTTTTCTGTAAAGGATATTATGCTGTTGCTTCTCCTTTAGAACAGAGAGGAAGTTCTGGGTTTAGGTCCGCTTTAAGTAAAGCCTTCTAATGCAGGATATCACATATGACTGCGGTAGATCAGGTTTTCTGCTTTTTTTTGTGTCCATTTATTTGGTGTTGAATTGACCAAATCCTGCATGGCAAAGGAATCATACATTGTAATCCCTCAGCTCTTCAAAATCAGGGCCAAAGTGTCCTTTGAACTGAAGTGAGTACTCTGCAACAGGAATTAGGCTGTGACTGGTATTAAAATCTCTCATATCTGGAAATCTGGAAATAAATTGTTACTTGCATTTAAACCACACTTAGAGCCTGACTTGATTGTGCATTTAATATGAAAAGGTCCATGGGTGAACTCACATGACCCGCAATGACACTTCATGCCAGCAGCAATCACCAGAAAACAGCTGGCAATGCTGCTTGTAAAATATGTATTTAGCAGGCAAAGTATTTATAAGATATGAGTGCAAGCTCAACTAAATCTTAATAGTCAAATCTTAATATTTTCATTAAAGGGCACCTGAAGTGAAGGGGGTATGGAGGCTGCCATATTTATTCCTTTTAAACAATGGAAATTCCCTGGCTGTTCTATGGATCCTCGGCTTCTAATACGCATTATCTCTAATACTTTCTAATAGCCACAGACCCTGAACAAGCAAGCAGATCAGGTATTTCTGACTGAAGTTTGACTGGATTTTCTGCATGTTGTGTGATTCAGACAAGAAGATCAGCAAGATTGTCAGGCAACCGGTCTTGTTTAAAAGGAAATTAATATGGTAGCCTCCATATCCCTCTCACTTGAGGTGTCTTTTAAAAACTGTGTACTCTTCCCCCTTTAGCACATTCCCATTGTAAGTCTCTTTAAGCCCTTATCCAACTGAAGAGGTTCCCTTTTGAAGCACACCATCTGCCATACTTAGTAACCACAGTAGTGGCTACAATAGACTGGATACCTGGCATCAGTGAAGTAGCAATAGGGGTTGCAGAGGTCTCGACTGCACCGGGACCCTTGGGCCAGAAGGGCCCCGTAGGACCCTCGCTCAACCACAGTTTTAGCTCTTTATTGGTCCTGTGCTTGTAATGGTCTGTTTTATTAATGCTTTAAATGATAATAATCATTAACAAGCTGTTCCCCATTCCCTTCTTGCACCTCTGACACTGTGGAAATCCTTGGCAGATTTTGGTGTGCCATATCAATTGTTAAGCATAGAGTGCTTGGGGAGGCGCCATGTAAAACTCACATCAGAGCCCATAGCTCCATAGCTACACCACTGCCTGGCATCAGGGTATGTGAATTTCCCATTAAGATTCCCATTGGAAAATGGACCAATGGAGAATATAAGCAGCACAGTAAAATAGTGGAAGATCATAATTTGAGTTTCCTTCCAGGCTTATTTGGATTTGCAGACAAGAAGCCCCACTGATCCATTTAACTGGAAGCCTCAGCATGAAGCAAACATCCTAGGGGGTCCTATAATGTCGGATATGAGCTTTGCCCAGGGTTCGAATCCCAGCTCCCTACTGTGCAAAACAGTAAGGAGTATTTGGGCAAGGCTCCCTAATGATCCTGGTCGCCCTCGGAGCTTTTCCTAAGTGGCTGCAGCCCTGAAGCACTCTGAGTCCACCAGGAAAAAAGCACAAAAAAATGTTATGTGTCTTGTCTCAATTGCAGCTTTCCTGGGCAGTTGCGATAGGCAATGCATACCCTCTGCTATGTATGTCCTGAATTCTGCTTCCATGCTGATCAACAGAATGCCAAATAAATAACATTATTATGTACACCTGTATATATACATCTATCATTTGTATGCTGGTATAAATAAGGCAAAAACATGTTACTTATTTCAATCAATATAAACTTTTTAATCCTTTACTTCACCCTACCTACTTCTCAGGCTGGCCATAACTCTGCGGCCCTTTTCATGATCTTCTATTAACTTTCTTAGAGTTTCATTTTTTTCTTCGAGCACCTCATGAACTGAAGTCTGCCACATGTCACTGTAGCCTATGAGAATTCAAGGACAAGTTTATCGTCATTATTGCTATGTTCCTCCTCATTTCTGTACTGTTAATGTTAAGTGTGGTACTGAAAACGACAGCTTAAAGTGGAACTTCAGCCTAAACAAACATACTGTCATTAAGTTACATTAGTTATGTTAATTAAAATAGATAGGTAATATAATCTCTTACCCACCCTGTTTTAAAAGACCAGGCAAATGTTTGATTTCATGAGGGCAGCCATCTTTTTGGTTGAAAAGAGGTGACAGAGAGCATGAGACACAGGTCCAACTATCCTGTGTGCTGATCACCCCTCCCCAGTTGCTAGGCAATGTAAATAACAACGGAAATCCCATCATGCTTTGCACAGCATCAAGGGAAAAATGCCCGAGCAGTTTTCTTTGATGGGGCAGAGCTTAGCTTTTGTGCAGGTAAAAATAAGGTTTATGTAAGAAAAACACAGTTCTGATGCTGTAAAACACCAAGCCTTTTCAGTGCTGCTGAGTAGATTTTTTTAGTCTGGAGGTTCACTTTAAAGTGTACCCGATATGATTTAAAAGCAAAGATTCATACATACCTGGGGCTTCCTCCAGCCCCCTTTCACCTAATCACTCCCTCGCCACTGTCCTCCCCCTCCTGGATCCTCTGCAATACTCCCAGTAACTTCGGCAAGTCGGCACAGGTGCAGTCCGGCCACGCACTCACCCCACCGCGCTGCCGCGACAGGGAACGTTCTGCACCTGTGGAGTAGTACTGCACAGCCACGGGAGTGTGGCTGGGCATGCGCATGCGGCTGGGCATGCACAATCACAAATGCTGCCTCAAATTTCTAAAATTCTGAGAAAGTAAATTACCAGGAGTCCAGCATTTAAAATAAATTGAAATGGTGTGCATGTAAAAAGGATGCATAGTTAGTAGAATATTAGCAATACTGCCAATATTATAAGGTTTCTACCTAAATATAGACCTACTGTAAACCCAATGCCTAATACTACTCATCCTATCTTGCTGTAAATTCTTATAAATAGCCCTACTGTAAGCCACACGCCTATCACTACCTGTCCCTTTCTTGCTGTAATTCATGTATATAGCCATACCGTAAAGTCCATACCTAACACTACCCATCCCTTCTTGCTGTAAATTTGGGTTCTGGCTCTGTCTGGCTCCTAAATTACACACATATGGGGGCTCCCCAATTAGCAGGCATCGAGCGGGGCTCATATTTCCAGCCTCAATTGAAAAGAGCATCCCCTTGGTCTTACCTACCACTCCCAATTGCTGCTCAAGAGGAAATCCCAAAACCCCACACTCCAGTATACAATATATTTCTTTTTTATAATATACAAGCACCCCAAATGAAGCAGTTTCTCCTGAGAAATACTGCACCCAAATCCAACACATATGCTGCTATGACAATAGATTAGAAGTGACTGCCTAAAAGTATGCCAGAGGTAACATGTGACATGTTGAGATAGACAGTGCCAAGTATATCAATACCTAGGATGCGTTCCTTTTTTTCATTTTTTATTTGAAAGCGTTAACATTTAGTAGGAAAATAATTGTTTCTCTCCAGTCAAGACCCAGTCAGACAATAGCTCATATACTGTAGTTTACCTCTGGGATACTTAAACATGTAATCTTTTTAATTTTTTAAACATAATTGTGCAATATCTAATCATTCTAGTCTAGTCATTTTTAGGAGTAGGAGGACAGATACAATTGTTAATCTCATCAGTTTATTTTGAACTTGGGTTAGCTTTAGAGTGTCCCTATGACAAACATGATGCCCATAATCCTGAATCATGATTACACATCACATAGTGTACCCCAAAAATATCTCATAGGTATTTTTTTTTTATCAGGGTTTTTCCTCTTAAAAAACAGAGCAATTTTCATCTGTCAGCCCTCCTTCCATTTCTTCACTTATAACTTTATTACTACTTATCACAACGAAACAATCAATATCTTGTTTTTTTTCACCACCAATTAAGCTTTCTTTGGGAGGTAATATTTGCTAAGAATTATTTTATTCTAAGTGCGTTTTAACAGGAAATATAAGAAGAAAATTGAAAAAATGCATTTTCTCAGTTTTTGGCCATTATAGTTTAAAATAATACATGCTACCGTAATTAAAACCCACACATTGTATTTACCCATTTGTCCCGGTTATTGCAACATTTAAAGGGACTCTGAACAGTGCAGAAACTATGGAAAGATGCATATCATTTTAAAGCTCTCTCTCTCCTCTTTCCAATGATATATAACATTTTTCCCTAGTACAATGTATGGCACTAATATTTTATTTGGAAATAAAGGTGCAAAGGTGCAGGTCCATCACTAATTACAAGCCCATAATTTAAAAAGTAACAGTAATATACATTCTTGACATGCATACTAAAAAAAATTCAGGCCCTAAGGTAACTATGTATTTTTGTTAATTGTAGATTTTTTTTTTTTACCAACATTTTCCGGGAGTGTACTATTGAGGAGTGTGGGAGGTAAGGAGTTAATTTTAAATCTAAAAAAAGGTCTTTTAATAAAATTAAAAATGTCTACAGATATAATTTTACTATTTGGCCTCAAGATGTCCTTGCGCATAACTTCCCTTTGCGTAATATTACTATGCAAACAGGAAGCAATGCGTGGATGTATAAGTATCGGTGACTGTGAATGACGAAGCCATCTCATTGATGGCCATGGTCATTCACACGGGGACTTAGATCAATGATTGGGAACTGTGTTTCCATGCACCGATCTCCCATCTAGCGACCAGCAGCCGTAACGAGCGTGTGTGTGGGGGGGGGGGGTCGAGCAGGAGTGCAAGAAGATATGGGGAAATGCAGGGACGTAGTTACTCGTCCCAGAGGAGGGGAAGTGGTTAAGCCACAGTTTAAAAGAGATTTTTTTTAAGGTTAAAAAAATTACCTTTATTAAGAAACTGACTTTACCCCTCCCCTCCTCCCCAGATTGATTTAATGTTAACAGCAAATCTACCATGTATAGAATATTTCTGTAACATTTATTTAGACATAAGAGAAACTGCCCTATTAAGTGTTTGAAACGCTTGTTACATAGTTACATAGTTATTTTGGTTGAAAAAAAGACATACGTCCATCGAGTTCAACCAGTATAAAGTACAACACCAGCCTGCTCCCTCACATATCCCTGTTGAGCCAGAGGAAGGCGAAAAAACCCTTACAAGGCATGGTCCAATTAGCCCCTAAAGGGAAAAATTCCTTCCCGACTCCAGATGGCAATCAGATAAAATCCCTGGATCAACATCATTAGGCATTACCTAGTAATTGTAGCCATGGATGTCTTTCAACGCAAGGAAAGCATCTAAGCCCCCTTTAAATGCAGGTATAGAGTTTGCCATAACGACTTCCTGTGGCAATGCATTCCACATCTTAATCACTCTAACTGTAAAGAACCCTTTCCTAAATAAATGGCTAAAACGTTTTTCCTCCATGCGCAGATCATGTCCTCTAGTCCTTTGAGAAGGCCTAGGGACAAAAAGCTCATCCGCCAAGCTATTATATTGCCCTCTGATGTATTTATACATGTTAATTAGATCCCCTCTAAGGCGTCTTTTCTCTAGACTAAATAAACCCAGTTTATCTAACCTTTCTTGATAAGTGAGACCTTCCATCCCACGTATCAATTTTGTTGCTCGTCTCTGCACCTGCTCTAAAACTGCAATATCTTTTTTCTAATGTGGTGCCCAGAACTGAATTCCATATTCCAGATGTGGCCTTACTAGAGAGTTAAACAGGGGCAATATTATGCTAGCATCTCGAGTTTTTATTTCCCTTTTAATGCATCCCAAAATTTTGTTAGCTTTAGCTGCAGCTGCTTGGCATTGAGTACGATTATTTAACTTGTTGTCAATGAGTACTCCTAAGTCCTTCTCCAAGTTTGATGTCCCATTTATTTTGCATGGTGCTAGACCATTAGTACGTCCAAAATGCATGACTTTACATTTGTCAACGTTGAATTTCATCTGCCATGTATGTGCCCATATAGCCATCCTATCCAGATCCTGTTGCAATATGACACTATCTTCCTGAGAGTTGATGATTATGCACAATTTTGTATCATCTGCAAAAATAGCAACATTGCTCACTACTGCATCTACTAGGTCATTAATAAATAAATTGAAGAGCACTGGACCCAGAACAGACCCCTGTGGGACCCCACTGCTAACAGTCTCCCATTTTGAGTACGATCCATTGACTACAACTCTTTGTTTTCTATCCATTAGCCAGTTCCCTATCCATGAACACAGACTCTTCCCCAGTCCTTGCATCCTCAACTTTTGCACCAGACTTTTGTGGGGAACAGTGTCGAAGGCCTTTGCAAAGTCCAAGTATATCACATCTACAGCATTCCCAATATCCATATTAGCATTCACTACCTCATAAAAGCTGAGCATGTTAGTCAAACAGGACCTGTCTTTAGTAAACCCATGTTGATGCTGAGAAATAAGATTATTTTCTACTATGAAGTCATGTATAGTATCTCTTAGTAACCCCTCAAATAGTTTGCATACAACTGATGTTAAGCTTACAGGTCTATAATTTCCTGGATCTGATTTTTTGCCCTTCTTAAATAATGGGAAAACGTGGGCTGTACGCCAATCCACTGGGACTCTGCCAGTTGCAAGAGAGTCACAAAAGATAAGATAAAGGGGTTTAGCTATAACTGAACTTAATTCCCTTAGGACCCGAGGATGCATGCCATCCGGGCCAGGTGCCTGGTCTATTTTTAATTTATTTAGTCTTGCCTTAACTTCTTCCTGCGTTAAGTATTTAATATTACAGTTAGAAGATTGAGACTCTTCCGCCTCTGTAGTTTGCAACAGTGCTGTTTCTTTTGTGGAGACAGAAGCTAAGAAAGCATTTAATAACTCTGCCTTACCTTGGTCATCCACCATTGAGTTCCCACCCTCATCCTTTAGAAGTCCTATACAGTCAACCTTTCTTTTTTTTAGAGTTAATGTACTTGTAAAACTTTTTTGGGTTAGATTTGATATCCTTAGCGATTTGTTTTTCAGCTTCAATCTTTGCCTGCCTAATTTCTTTTTTACAATTTTTATTGCACTCCTTATAATTGCTTAGTGCAGCCTCGGTCCCCTCCTGTTTTAAGACCTTATAGGCATTTTTTTTCCTCTTCATTTTATCTTTAACCTTTCTATTCATCCATAGAGGCCTTTTTTTATTCCTAGACATTTTGTGTCCATATGGGATATACATAATACAATATTGATTGAGTATACGTTTAAAAGCTTGCCATTTCCCTTCAGTATCTTCCCCTTGTAGTACACTATCCCAGTTCACCAAACTTAGTGCCTGCCTAATTTGATTGAACTTTGCTTTTCTAAAATTCATAGTTTTAGTGGTCCCGCTGCCCCGTGGCCTATCAGTCACCAGATCAAACGCTATCATGTTGTGATCACTATTTCCCAAATGTTCTTGAACCTGCACATTTGATACATTATCTGGTCTATTAGAAATGATCAGATCCAGTAACGCATTCCCCCTAGTTGGTTCAGTTACCATTTGAGTCAAGTAATTGTCCTGTAGTGCTGCCCGAAATCTGCTGCTTTTACCAGAATGGGTAGCCTCAATACTCCAGTCAATGTCTGGAAAGTTGAAGTCGCCCATAATTATGACCTCATTTTTACTTGCAGCTTTTTCAATCTGCTGTAGTAATCGCAGTTCTGCAGCTTCATTAATAAGAGGTGGCCTGTAGCATACCCCAATAAGCAATTGGCAACTTTTATTTCCACCATGAATATTTACCCAAACGGACTCCACATCTTCGCAATCTTCCTCCATCTCATCGTTGAGGACAGCTGTAAGAGAATTCTTAACAAAGAGACAAACCCCTCCACCTTTTTTCCCTGTTCTATCCCTCCTAAACACATTGTATCCTTTTAAATTAGCTATCCAGTCATAGCTTTCATCCATCAATGTCTCGGTTACTCCCACAATGTCATAGCCTTTGTCATTCAGAATGAACTCTAGTTCGTCTATTTTATTTGCAAGGCTCCTAGCATTGGTTACCATGCACTTTATATTTTTACCACCACATTTACCAATTTTGTTTACATGAAATGGGCTACTTGAATTTTTACCAACCTCCTTAATCTTTACACTGTCCCCACCCCCCTCTCCACCCTCCATAATGATAGGTTCCCACTGTCTTTTTACCTCATCTTGTCTACATATTAAGACTTTATCCTCCTGCCTCCCCCCAGATCCTAGTTTAAAATCTCCTCCAACCGTTTAGTCATCTTCTCCCCCAATGCAGCTGCACCCTCCCCATTAAGGTGCAGCCCATTCCTGCTGTAGAACTTGTAGCCTTTGTACTTTACCTTTGTAGAAGTCCTTCAGATCACCACTTAAATTACCAGAAATCATTGATCGATTAGTGTTGTGGTCATCTATGCGGTATCCCCATTCAATTAAAAGCTAAAATTAAAACATTACAAAAACTGTCACATTAAGCAAACACTTTGTATTCCAATGTCTATAAATCATCTAGGACGACTGTGCCCCAGTCCCCAACCATTACCACCTCCACCACCGCCTACATCATTTACAAGAATAAATCACAAGGCAGAAAGTTTTTATTTTTTAAAAATGTACTATATATCCACACAAAAATATAAGTAGTCTGGAAAACCGGTATGGGAATTAAAACATCACTTTTAATACTGCGAAAATGAAGGATGTGCGCAATAAAATATTCAGTATATGGTCAAATGTATCTAATATTAAGAGCAGTTTTTTAAATTAAAAAAAAAATCACATATGTTGAAAATGATCTGATATTTTGTCAAAAGTCTATACAATTCCATTTTGTTTCACACACAGTTCAAAGTCAGAGGTAAGAATGTAAAAACCTCACCATGTAACTGTATAGCTGTATCTACAGCATCACTAAACAACACATACAGTATTCGCAACACGCTTCTGTCAGGATGCCATACACAGATGTGTCATATAGTGATGGTCAAGTAGACACAGATAACTTTGAGTTGATGCAAATTTATATGCAAATGTATGCAGTTTGAAAATGAACCAATCAAAATTTACCTCAGCAGGATTTGATTGGTTCATTTTCAAGCTGCATAAATTTGAATAAAAATAAGCATAAATTTCCATCAACTCGAAGTTATTTTCATCTACTTGACCATCACTAGTGTCATAAAACTGTAGCCCAACCAGACCAATGGATGACGAGAAATACTTCTTGCTCACCATCTGAGTCCATGCATACTATATAATGAGGGATGTTCCTAGGGCACTCAGTGACACGTATGCCACAAGCATCCCTCTATGGCAGTGGTCCTCAAACTAAGGCCCGCGGGCCGAATGTGGCCCCCTGAGGCTTTTTTTACCGCCCCTCCCCACACAAAATGTATTACTTATGGATGCGTTCAGCTACATCTTTAAATATTGGTGGTCCGCATATAGAATAGCAGTGCTGGCACCACCCATCCACATGGAAGCCAGAAAGCAGTCTTTCGCTGGTTTCCAATCAAATTCCACATCAGGTTGATGACACTGCTGTCCAATTGGACTGCAGGTTGTCACCTGGGTATGCTTCACTGTCTGGCCCACAAAGACTCCGCCATCTTTTTATGTATACTATGGCCCCCCAGCAGTCTGAAGTATGTTGACCCGGCCCTCGACCAAAAGCGGTTGGGGACCCCTGCTCTATGGTTTAGGCAGAAATACAACTGTGTGGACATTTGATAAAACAGTTGCTTTATAAAGGACACCTGAAGTGAGAGACATATAGAGGCTGCCATATTTTTTTCATTTTGAACAATAGTTGCCTGGCAGTCCTGCTGATCTATTTGGCTGCAGAGGGTTTAAATCACAACACCTGAAACAAAACATGCAGCTTTAATCATAAATATCTAAATAAGCATAAATGAATTAAATCATAAATATGTGATCTGCATGCATGTACAGAGTCTATGGCTAAAATTAGAGGCAGAGGAACAGCAGGACAGCCAGGTAACTGGTATTGTTTAACCACTTCAAGACCACAGGCTTTACCCCCCCCCCCCCCCCCCCCCCAATGACCAGGCCATTTTTTACAAAAAGGGCCACTGCAGCTTTAAGGCCAAGCTGCAGGGCCGCACAACTCAGCGCACAAATGATCCCCCCCTTTACTCCCCACCAACAGATCTCTCTCTGTTGGTGGGGTCTGATCTCTCCCCCAATGTTTATTTTTTGGGGGTAAATATTTTTCTTTTTTATTTTGAAATAAATTTACTGATTTTTTTTTTGTATTTTTACCCTGCTCCCTCCCGCCCTCCCCCCGCCAGCCAATCAGCATCATCGGCTGTCATAGGCTTCAGCCTATGACAGCTGATCACTCCCTGGACTACAGAGGGGACAGCTGTGTCACACGGCTGTCCCCAGTACAGCGCTGCCTTAGATCGCAGTGCTGTACTAAGTAAACAGATGGCGATTTCGCCATCTAACAGTCTCCGATTGGCGATCGCCGCTGGGAGGCTGATGGCGGAGTGGAGCTCCGTCATTCATGTGGAGATGCGCGTGCATCGGTGCGCATGATCTCCTGCAAACCCTTGCCCCAGGACTTGATGCTAATTGGCGTTAGGCAGTCCTGGGGCTGCCGCCTTGAGCACGCCCATGGGCTTTAGGCGGTCGTTAGGTAGTTAAAAGGAAATAAATATGGAAGCCTTCATATCCCTCTGAGTGTGGATATGTGCCACAGTGCAAGAAACTTTATAGCCTTATGGTCGGAACTTTTTATTGACCAATTCATGTGATTTTGAAAGTAATGTTCCATGAAACATTTGAGGATCTACAACAATGGAAATATGAGTTGACTACAACAAAGTATTTTATTCTGAAGAAAATATATTATTTATGTAAATATCAGAACATTTTATCAGAAATAATCTGAATGCTCTAGATATAATAATGTAATAATGATCAGCAATGCACATGGACTGAAACAATAGTTACCTTACAGACATCCCTGTGTTTCCCTGCCAAGGCATAGTAAAATGGCGTGTGATTATTTCTGTCTGTTTTATTGACGGAGGCTCCATTCTCAAGCAGCAGCAGTGCTGTGTCCTTTAATAAGAAATTACAACATAAATAAACAAATGCATCGTAAGCTTTATTCATTTAATACAGTGTTGGTTTTTTGCACTTTATAAATTAGATAATGTATGTTTGTGTGCATTATTTAAAGCAGAAAACATAAAGGAAGAGAAGGGGCGCTTGAGTCTTCTGTGCAATACAATGACCTCGTCTACTAGGCAGGTCTCACCTGTTTACAAAGTGGCTGGTACAGCGTACACAGCCTCGGTGTGCCTGCGTCCCGCTTGGCCGAGCTGGGGACCGAGCTCTCAGCGTGGGGGCGGATGTGACGTCACGTCCCAGGCTCCTTCAGGATAGGTGGTTATGACAACCAGGACGCTCGCTCTCTGTAGCGGTGGGTGGTAGTCCTTATCCAGGAAGAGCAGCCGTGGATGTAACACACGGCAGCCTTCTAGCAGGGCAGCAGGGAGCTGTGTGTGTGACTCAGAGGTTTTTAAAAAACTGCTAGAAGGCTGCCGTGTGTTACATCCACGGCTGCTCTTCCTGGATAAGGACTACCACCCACCGCTACAGAGAGCGAGCGTCCTGGTTGTCATAACCACCTATCCTGAAGGAGCCTGGGACGTTACGTCACATCCGCCCCCACGCTGAGAGCTCGGTCCCCAGCTCGGCCAAGCGGGACGCAGGCACACCGAGGCTGTGTACGCTGTACCAGCCACTTTGTAAACAGGTGAGACCTGCCTAGTAGACGAGGTCATTGTATTGCACAGAAGACTCAAGCGCCCCTTCTCTTCTTTTATGTTTTCTACAGCGGTATATCTGGGAGCAGCTGAGCGCACTTTAATGGGGGTCTGATCGCACCAGAGGGTGGTACCTACTACCCCTTTCTTTCTTATTTAAAGCAGGACAAAGTAGGGATGGATTGGAGGCTGTGTTAAGCAATTCGACGTAGGGCAATATCCATCTCTGCGTACCCCCTCCTCCCCCCCCCCCCCCATACACCAAATTACACATGTGCAGAGAATTGCTGCATGCTGTCAGATTTTTTATGTATGCAAAATTTGATCTATGAATAAGGAGTAAGTTTGTGCTCCAATACGAATGAACTGATAGGTTTCTGGCCAGAAAGATTTGCCAATAAAGATTGGATTTTATGCCATTTGGTCAAGCTGACTTACCTTCTACCGAAATTTGCATGTACCATACGTTTTAATGCAAATTTGTGTGTGCCAAAAATGCATGTAGTGGGAATCATTTTATCCCCTCTACTCTCTATCCCAAATTAACATAAAAGCATTAAAGGACAACTATCAAAGTTAATTAAAAATTTAAATGCCACATAGATTTCCAGTAATTACTAGCAAATAGCAATGCAAAGGCTTTTTTCATCTTTTCATGTTTTATATGAAGAAAATGACATTTACAGAGAACAATTTTCACTGTGGGCATTATTATCGAGGACTGCGCCAGCACATCCAGCATACAGAAACCATCTTCACTGGCTCTAGTATTGTGACTGGAATCTGTTCAGAATGATAGAAAGCAGAAATACTGTATAGCTTCAAATGTGTTTAACCTCCCCAGGACTGCCTCACGCCGATGGGCGTGGCCGTGGTGGCAGTCCCAGGACCGCCTAACGCCGACAGTCCTGGGGCTGCAGTTCGTAGGAGATCGTGCACAGGCCTTCAGTCTCCGAGCGGTGATCGCCGCTCAGGAGACTTATAGACTGCGAAAACGCGTCTAATTAACATGTACAGCGCTGCGATCAGCAGCAGCGCTGTACTGGGGACAGGCGTGTGACAGCTGTCCCCTCCTGAGGCTGGGGAGTGATCGGCTGTCATAGGCTAAGGCCTATGACAGCTGATCACGCTGATTAGCTGGCGGGGGGAGGGAGGGAGGGAGCAGGGTAATCAAAATAAAAAAAATAGGCATTTTTATGAAAAAAAGTACTATAAATATTGATTGAAGAAAATAAACACAGAGGGGGGGGGGGGGGGAATCAGACCCCAACATCAGACAGCTCTGTTGGTGGGGAGAAAAGGGGGGGGGGGAATCAGTAGTGTGCTATGTTGTGCAGCCCTGCAGCTTGGCCTTAAAGCTGCAGTGGCCAATTTAACTAAACATAGCCTGGTCGTAAGGAGGGTTTAGCACTGTGGTCCTGAAGTGGTTAAATAATCATTAGCTGCAGCTCTGCCTGTGTGTTTCTGACCCTCTCTATCACAGTGTAAAGTAAACAGTCTACAGCTATGTTACAGTTCAGCTCCCCTCCCCTGATGCTGACACAAAATTGTAACAAACAGCTGATAAACAAAGCATTTTTTCACACAGGCTGTCCTGAGAGACCTTTGAAAAGCTTTATAGTGTTGCTGGCTAAACGCTCTATAGGTATGTAGGGTTTACAGAAAAACTGTTTCTTTTATAATTGTTCTTTAACTGGGGTTTCTGGTGAACCTGAATCCATGATTACAAAGACACAAGTAATAAGGTTGCCTACTAGACACCCTTACCACCAATGTCAATATAGAGATATCCATCAAATGAGCTCTATTCAGCCCCACTGCTTCCTTAAGGGATCAAACTCCCTATGCTAGAGTTCTCCAACCCTGTCCTCAAGGCCCACCAACAGTGCATGTTTTGCAGAAAACCACAAACATACACAGGTGGGGTAATTAGTGTCTCAGCAGAGCCGATTACCTACCTGTGTAGATTTCCACAAAACATGCACTGCTGGGGGGCTTTGGCTGGTTGGGGAACTCTGCCCTACTCCATGTCAGTTCATGTACACGTTAAGATTCTGCAATTTTTACTGCACTGCACTGAAATTAAAATTACTAATGCTTTGGATGCAGATGGTGGTTCTACGGCTTATTTTAATCATGTGTTAACATCTGATCTACTGATTACAAGAATTCTAAAGACTATGGGCTTGATTTATCAAGCTGTGCTGCTTTAGCACAGCTTAAGTGACAGGCAGCCTGTTGGGCAAATCAAAGTGCCGGGATCACATCCATTTAAGCCACTGGACCCCATGGGGCTCAGTGCGGGACAAGTGGAGCAGCCATTAGTTACTTACAAAGGGTGTGCAAGAGTTACCAGCGCACGCTGCGCTGCACTACCGCAGCGTAGCGTGCGCTGAGCTTGTGCGCCTCATTAAGCTGCACTGCTTTAGTGGGGCAGCTTGATGAATCAAGCCCTATAGCCAGATATTGGGCAACTTTATGAATCATGATTTTTTCCACTTCATTTGACCACTTTCATGTAGTATGAGGGCCAATTGATTTTGAGTACTATGAACAGAGTGTGTAGGAAAGTATTCATACTACATTGAGGTTGTAAAATTGGCCAATCAAAACTGGATGTGTAATTACGCCCCATGTCTCTACTGTTTGCAGGAGATTTTGCCTTTGATCATTTCCACAACTGCAGCACTTTCTATTTCATGCTTTTCTATTATGTGGAGGATACAGTTTAGCATGCTTGTAAGTTGTTAAACATAATGATATCAACTATTTTTAAAATAAAAAGTTCTGAGGGTTATCCTGCCATCTATGTAATCTTATTACATTAATCAAAGCCAGCTGGAACATTCTGTTGTAAACTGACAGCTTATGCTCTGATACTCCTGACTGTTTGATCCTGTCACACACACACCTTCTGAGGCTCACAGTAAGCATGCCTATCAACATCCACAGAGCGTTCCCACTCTCATTAATATTCCAAAACATTTGTTCCCTTCACAGTAGGTGCTTACTGTCCTGCAGCAGTGTGTAATGTTTACTTCACAAGAAAAATAAAGCACAGCCATCACCGCTTTCCTTTATTGGTATTTGTTTTCTGATATCAGTTTAATAGATATGTGACAGGTTTGTGACAGGCTGTCCTTGTTAGCAGCATGGGATTATAATTGCAATTATTTAAACGGCAGAACCGTGTTTATTCATAGACCACTAAAAGGGTAGAAAGGGAAAATGAATTTGTGTTAAGGGTTGTGCATTCATTTCTTATTTACAGTGTAGCAGATCTCTGAAGGAGAAAAAATTGTGGTGGCGGGGTTCCGTTACATTGGTTAGAGTTAGGAGTAGGAGGGGGGTGGTTAGTGTTAGGCATATACTGGGTAGGGTTCTTGCTGGGAATTAATAGAGGAGGGTTCTTGTTAGGCATCGATAGGGGAAGGTTCTTGTTAGGCATCAATAGGGGAGGGTTCTTGTTAGGAATTGATAGAGGAGGGTTCTTGCTAGGCATATATAAGCCTCCGTAGGAGTGCATCTTTTTATTCGAAGTGGCCTTCAGGCACCTGTGCCCTGCACCCACCACCCACTGGCTGCCCACCTTGGACCGGTATGTGCACCTAGGATTTTTTGCACTGGCCCCGGGTTGTGCAGCTGCAACCCTCCTACTAAAACTGCAGTGCCTTCTACTAACACTTGGCTTTACGCCTTCTACTTTCTATTTAGGCATATATAGGGTAGGGTTCTTATTAGGCATAAATAGATGAAGGTTCTTGCATAGATAGGGGAGGGTTCTAGTTAGGCATTGATTGGGGGGAGGGGCGGAGGTTCTTGCTAGGCAAATATTGGGTAAAGGTTCTAGTTAGGCATCTATAGATAAAGGTTCTTGCTAGGCAGAGATAGCATAGGGTTTTTGTTAGGTTTCGATAGGTGATTGTTCCTATTAGGAATACATAGGAAAGGGTTTGTGTTAGGTATAGATAGGGGAAAGTTCCTGTTGGGCATAGATAGATGAATGGGAATTGGCCAGAGCCTTGATTGCCTAGGCAGATAATGCAACAACCGCTTTACTGTAAGTATATTATTATATGGCTTTTCAAATCCATCCACTGCAAAAACAGCTTTGCAATAAGTATCGTGGCAACAATCCTAAAATGCTATTTGACTTCTGCATATGTTTTTCTTTGTGTTTAGTAGCATGAAGGAAACATGATTTAAGATATGGCATTATCTAAGGGGTGTGGTTCAACAGAATTAAAATGCCTATGGCAGTGATGGCTAACCTTGGCACTCCAGCTGTGACAAAACTACAAATCCCATCAAGCCTCTGCCTCCCCGAGTTGTGCTTAGAGCTGTCAGAGTATTGCAATACCTCATGGGACTTGTAGTTCCAACACAGCTGGAGTGCCAAGGTTAGCCATCACTGGCCTATGGGCTCCAAAGATGAGCTAAGATGAGCTAAAGCAGAGTGTTTGTCAACATGTGAAGGATAAACATCTGAAAAATGAAGGCGTTTTCTTCTCCAGCTTGCTTCACTTCTCATAAAGCAGTATATAAACATGTTTTTGTTGTTGTTTGTCCAAGAGAACAAAATCAACTAATTTGTTTTGTGGACCTTCTTAGCACATTGTGATGGTGTTCATAGGTCTTCCTGTAGGTAGTCTGAAGATCTACATGGATCAAAAGGTGCCATAACACAAGGAGAAAAACAGTATAGCCCAAATAAGAAACAAATATAAAATAAATCCTAAATCTTTAAACAAATTGAAAGGGTTACTCTTTTTTCCAATTTTCTAGATGTGTCCTCGTATTAGTTGCATCGATTATACTCACAAAGAATCCATTTTGGCTGGCCAGGTGCAGCGCAACGCAGCCCGAGGACATTTCCTCGGAGTTAATTAGGTGTGGGCAGGCTTCCTTGAAAAAACTCAGCAGGTTTGCAGTTACACAATACTCATTCTCATTTACAGCTTGGTGAAGTATTCTCAGCCACTGGAATGGATTTCCTGGAAAGACCTGGTATAAAATTCTACAAAACATAACGACTTCATAGATACAACCTTCACATGGGGATGGAAAACGTAAAGATGAAACAAACAACAATCCTTAATTTTTAAGAATAAAAAAATAAATATTGAGAAAGCTACAACAAATATTAATAAACACCAGAAAAAAAAATGCAAAAGCTTTGTAACCAATCAACTATGGGCAGTGTTTGAGCTATGTTCACCATACAGCACAGCATGTCATTTTCCCAAGCCTAATAAGCCAAAGAACAGGTCAGCACTCACAGGGGTGGAGGAGCCCAAAGCATGGAAGATAGGCTAATAAAGCTGCTGGTCTTATAAACAGAGAGATAATCTTACCTCTCCTGAAGAATTTGGACCAGTCTCTTGAAAAGGGTCTTCTATTCGAGCACATAACATTGACAATGCATTTCGCAGGTGCTTGACTGCTTCTTTGGGTCAGCTAAAACACAGGTGCCTTAACTGCTAGCAAGCATGAGCACCTCTATGGGCTTGATTCACAAAGTGGTGCTAACTGTTTAGCTCGGGGGTGCTAAACAGTTAGCTCGTGAAGTGCCGTTCACGGACTTTTGCGCGCGCAAAGTGCTGCGATTCGCGCGATCGCGGACTTTTGCGCGCGCAATTTATCGCGGAAAATTGCACACGCTAAAGTCCGCGTTCGCGCGAATCACGGCACTTTGCGCACGCAAAAGTCCGCGAAAGGCACTTCACGTGCTAACTGTTTAGCACACCCGTGCTAAACAGTTAGCACCGCTTTGTAAATCGGGCCCTATGTGTGTGTCCACACTCAGGCTGTTACTGAAACTGTGCATTTATTGTTTCATCACTTACATGTTAATGCCATCTGAGCATTACAGCCAAGATCGTTTCAGGGCCACTAAGGGTACCCTTTATCAAGGCACAGGACAGATTCTACACCATACTGTGAACGAGCCTAGCAATATATATATCTAAAATATTGTAAGTTTGGATAAAAACTAATATGCAAAGACACACATCTGTAGTTCCTACACGGTTTTGGCTCAGCTAGGCAATGAATTTGCTACCAATTGTGTCACATTATTAGCAACTTGTAGCTGCACAATAAAACTTCTATTCTGGCTGCTATAATATGCTACTGTAGCTGCTTGGTAGTAGCAATTCCTGATTTGTAAACCAACACATGAAAGGAAAACTGCTTTTACAGAAAATTCTCTAGACATATTCAGACTCTAGAAACTATATCCATAAGTGTATTAAACTTTTTTATATATATAAATACTTACAGAGAATTTGCCTTCAAAACTCTGTTTCTTGATTTGCTTTCCCGAAAAATCTGTTAAATAACATACAAAGGATAAGAGAGAGTGACCGCTGTGATGAACCTGAAATCTGCCCTAAAGCGTACCTAAAGTGTAAATTCCAAAGTGAAAAAGAACCAAAATGTCATTTACTATGACTGTTTCCTTCTTTTTTACTCATTGCAGCAACAAGTGATTTCTGTAATAAACAGGAGGTAAGCATTGCAGCAGCTCTGGTATGCACCATAGCGCGTCTGTCACTACTTTACTTTTTTCGTCATCCCTCCTCTCTTTGATGGACTAGCACATGACACACTTGGGTTGCTGTAAGACCTACTTTCTGTCCGCCTATGGCGAGGCCTCTTAGGAGCATTTGCCAAGAGCAGAAAACTGCCATGGCATACCAACAAAACCTGTATTTTCTACCACAAAAGGTCAGTTTTTCAACATTTATTCATGCTACTCTATTTTAACTTGTGTGGACTGTGCTGGAATAGTGGAATGTATTTTTACACTTTAGTTCCACTTTAGGTAAAAATATGTAGAGCAATTTCTAGTCCAAAATAGCTATCGTGGGGAAATCCCCCCTCCCTCCCAGATCCGCAGTTCCCATGGCTGGCTAAATATGTGGAATATATGTGGCACAGGTGTGGCCCTAAGAAGATTAAATCGAACAATCAAATAATAAGGTTAGTATAATGAAGGTTAGTGATCCTAGGTTACATACTATAGGCACTACATTAAAGTGCCATGCTTGCTTTACTCATTCATTGTGTATCACTTCTCCTCTGGGTACAGTGTCACAGAAAGGCCAATATTACAAACAACAGCACAAGAAGTTACATGTTTATCAAACCATAAGTTCCTGTAAATCATAGGCAATTCATGTGAACAGTAAGCAGATAGTCTGTGTTTCTAATCACAGGCAGCTATGTATAGATAGACTGTAGTGACAAGGAGTTAGTGACAGGTAAAATCTTGTGAGAGGCAGTTAGTGGCAGCAGGTGGTCGGTAGAGAAAGACAGGTAATGGTAGGCAAATAGCAGCTAACTATCCAAGTCCCCAAATACCATAATATGGCAGGCCACAAAATATAATTAGGCCTGAATACACAGTTCCAAATAACATTATGAGACAAGACTGTACCTCCAAATAACATAAGGCATTAATTACTGCCAAATATTATCATTAGGCAGCAGATACCCCAAATAACATCATGAGACAGTATCTACCCCTAATCAGGAAAGCATGTATTTCCAAATAACATAACAAGACAGGCATGTACCAACAAATTGTATAATAAGCTTGCTTGTGCCCCAAATCATAATGTCACGAGACAGGCACAAAACCCCAAATAACAATAATCATGAAACAAGCATGTATCCTTAAAGTGGATCCAAGGTAAACTTTTACTCATTGCATAATTGTGTTCCTTTCCTATTGTTTATAGGGCATTCCTCAAGCCAAATACTTTTTTGTTTTTGTTTTAATACTGTATTTCCCTATAAACTAAAAAAGCCACGCCCACAGGTTTTCAGAGAGCCTTGGCAGTAGCAATGGCTCATGGGAGCTCAGTCTGGGCAGGAGGAGGAGGAGGTGTTACTAGCCATTGATTTCAGAGGCAGAGGGGAGATTAGTTTTTTTCACAGGCTGAGTGCTCAAGATACAGATAAGCAGCCTCTGTGTAATGTTTACAAACAACATGGCTGCTGTCATTGTATCACAGGAAGAAATAATCATATTCTATTGAAGCTGTTTTCAGCTAGATTTGCTGTGTAAACTATCTAAACTTTAGATAAGATATATAGACAAGTTACTTGTTATAGTTAGTTTTTCATCTCGGATCTGCTTTAAATAACAATTAGTACAGGGTAAATATGATGAAGTGGTCCCAAAATATAAATATTGGGGTTGACATACTAAGGCTCCCTGCACACTGCATGCGATTCTGATTTTGAATCGTTTTTTACATGCAATTACGATTTTTAATCGTTACTGCATGCTGCGTTTTTTCTGCATTTTTCTGTTGATAGCATTCAGGGAAAATCAGAACTGCAAATTGGAATCAAAATCGGAATCGCAAATCGAATTTGCAGTGTGCAGGGAGTCTAAATAAGATCAGAAGTGAACTGTCAATTTATTTACTTTAAACAATCTATTCTCCTTTCATGGGAAGAAAAGTTTTTTTTCAGGTTTCTTCTTCCTTATACCCGATTGGATATGTAATATACATTCATTCCTGTTCCCCGTGCATCATCTGTAAATCACCCTCACTGAACCAAGCCAAGGCAGCTAAAGGTAATGTACTATTCCGGGAGTCACATTCCTCAAAAGATTCAATATCATGTCTTGAAATCTTTAAAACATTTTTTAAAAGTTATGAATTTACCTTATAGTCTGTGTAAAGCTCTGGACTGAGTTCAGTAACGTCTCGCACAGGTAAATTCAGCAGTTTACGTATGTTTACTAACAAAAGGAAGATAAAAGTTATTGCAATAATTTAGTAAAAATAAACTCGTAAAATAATCCCACTTCCAAAATAATTTTAATATATGTAAAGTGTACTGAAGGTGACATGTGACATGAGATAAAAATGTGTATTTACGGTGCCAAACACATTAATAACTAGTCTGTTTGTTTGTTTTTCTTTCATTGCTTGAAAGATTAAACCTCCAGAGTAAACCTCTTTTACTCTTTACATCCAACCCTTGTTGGATTTATAGGGCAATCCTTTTTTTGTGCTGAAGACAACTTTGGACTGCAGGAGATAGATAAAAACAGGCAATAGTTTATGTATTGTAGCTCTGGGATGCTTAATAGATTGGGATTAGGAGAATAGACAATGGTTTATCTCATCAGTTTATCGGAACCTCAGGTTCACTTTATGCCTGTAGACATAGCAGAGAATGCATACGGTTTTAGCATTAGGTGAGCAATCATACTTATGGAGCTGTGCTGCTGTGGCTAATGCAGCTGCACATGACTCCACTAAATAGGGAAAGAGTGCATGCACCTGCACACTTTCATACGCATCACAAACTATAACTTTCGACAGATGGTAGCCCACCCACTCATTTATCAAATAAATGTGCAGATGCCAGGCAGTGTGATGGTTC
Organism: Hyperolius riggenbachi; assembly: GCF_040937935.1. Taxonomy (NCBI): domain Eukaryota; kingdom Metazoa; phylum Chordata; class Amphibia; order Anura; family Hyperoliidae; genus Hyperolius; species Hyperolius riggenbachi. The sequence goes on along the minus strand of NC_090648.1, from coordinate 330,984,319 downwards.
AATTGGGTCACCTTTGATTGCACTCTCAATTAACATGATTTTGGATTTTGGACATGGTTGTTTTTTTTTTTCAATAAAATGTTCAAAACTATTCAAATGCCTAACCCAAATTTCCCATGCAGGCTGGTATAGCACAGAGACTGTAGAACCCACTAACATGGGGCTCTGCCCCTTGAGCAATACCAACCCACATGGTCCATCACATTGGGAGGCAATCTGCAAAAGAAGGATGGGAAAGCCTCTCTAAGGCCTTGTTCACATTATAGGCGTTTTTGTAAAAATTTAAGCGCGGGCAATTTTCAAAATCGCCCTGAAAACGCTTGTGCAATGATTCTCTATGAGAGAGTTCATATCAGAGTGGTTGGTTTGCGATCCGCTTAGAAAAGCGGTGCTTGGGCCCTTTTTGAGGTGATTTCCCTCAATGGAAGGTATAGGAAAACTGCAAAACGCTCACAAAATCGCTTTGGCAAGCGACTGCATGAGCGCTTTTTTAAAAAATACATTGTATTGTTTCCGGATTTTTTTCCGGATCAAAAGACGGAAGCGCTCTGCAAAAGCGCTTACAAAAACGCCCACAAATACGAGTGAACGCACAGAAAATCGCCAGAAAACGCTTAAATAAAAAAGCGGGAAAAACGCCCACCACGGATGGACACGCAAGCTGAACGCAATAGAACAAGGCCTCATTTTGCAATTTTCTATTGTACAGCATTTATCACTATCTCTTCCTAAGAGAGGTGAATGTAACTATTTCCATGCATGTAGGGGTGAGGTCCTTGAAGGGGGCTAATGATTGGGGATCTGGGAGCCCCTCCTAGGTAAAGGAATCATTTTTAACCACCAACTTATTTATATATAAAAAAGGTTAAATGAAACCCTTATTTGATATTAAAAACATCTGTAATTCTTCTCAGAAACGTCCAGAGTGTGAAACGGCCGTCAGGCCACTTGTGCCCCGCACCCACCAACTGTTACCATCTTTACCCACTACTAGTAGGTGTCTGTTTGCGTTAGATATGATTCTGTCTTGCACCTGACTTTAGCAGTGCCGACCTTCCTCTCCTTGTTGCACAAAACTTTGTGCATAGCTAATTCATGCAAATTCACTGTCATACGCATTACAAGTCATTCTCTACTGGCAGAGCTATGCAGGCAAGCAATGGGCAGCTGAAGTAGGGCTTTGAGTAAAATCATCAAAAAAAAAAAATCAGAGTGAACACATAAATAAAGGCAGTTGGCATACCTGCGAGCTTGCCTGTTGCCTCCACATTTCAGGCATCTATGTTAGAACTATGAAATAAGAGACTTCAATGCCTTCTACATTCTGTTCCTGCCTCCTGGCAATACACACACATACTGATAGTGACACAGAACATCCTGCAATAGAGGGGAAAAGCCCTGCACTGACAGACTAAGCATGCTAGTCAAGCGATTGTACTGGAAGCTGTGGGGCTTCTTACTTGTAGAGGTCAGGAGATCATATGTGAGAAAGTGACATGCTACTAAATTGGACTGCCAGAGCATCTAGCTAACTCTCAGGATGTCTGTCAACCGAAGCACAAATCCACAAGCAAATATTTGTAAAACAAGAATAAATAGCAAAAAAAAAAAAAGTAAGGATGCGTAAATATACAGTGGCTATATCCTTATTTGATTAACCAGTCTTTTAAAAGAATAATATAACATCATGCATCCATCTGATTATGAGCTTCTTTCTTAAAAACCTCCCTGGCGTTCAATTTTCCCAGGATTTCTGTGCAAAAAGTGATAAAATGTATTTTTAAAACTTTTTTTCCCCCTGTAACTTGCCAAAATGTGTCAAGCAAGGGTCTAGTATACAGTGCAGGAGAGTATTGATGTGTATGCACGTTTATACTGTTCACAGCATGTTTTTATGGACAGATATATCTGTCCATTCCGCTGGGGAGGTTAAGTCTTGCAATCTTTTCTCTGCATACTAAAAGATTGAGTGAATTTTTCTGGCCATCAGAAGGCAAAGGGAGTAATGAGAGTTATCTTCTGCCCTTTCAATAACATGGAGAGAAACAGTGTTTACACTATTAGCATGAGATTTTTCTTTCTTTCTTTCTTTCTTCCTTTCTTTCTTTCTTTATTTATTTACAGTAGCTTGCAAAAGTATTCGGCCCCCTTGAAGTTTTCCACATTTTGTCACATTACTGCCACAAACATGAATCAATTTTATTGGAATTTCACATGAAAGACCAATACAAGTGCTGTACACGTGAGAAGTGGAATGAAAATCATATATGATTCCAAACATTTTTTTTACAAATAAATAACTGAAAAGTGGGGTGTGCGTAATTATTCAGCCCCTTTTGGTCTGAGTGCAGTCAGTTGCCCATAGACATTGCCTGATGAGTGCTAATGACTAAATAGAGTGCACCTGGGTGTAATCTAATGTCAGTACAAATACAGCTGCTCTGTGACGGCCTCAGAGGTTGTCTAAGAGAATATTGGGAGCAACAACACCATGAAGTCCAAAGAACACACCAGAGAGGTCAGGGATAAGGTTATTGAGAAATGTAAAGCAGGCTTAGGCTACAAAAAGATTCCCAAAGCCTTGAACATCCCACGGAGCACTGTTCAAGCGATCATTCAGAAATGGAAAGAGTATGGCACAACTGTAAACCTACCAAGACAAGGCCGTCCACCTAAACTCACAGGCCAAACAAGGAGAGCGCTGATCAGAAATGCAATCAAGAGGCCCATGGTGACTCTGGACGAGCTGCAGAGATCTACAGCTCAGGTGGGAGACTCTGTCCATGGGACAACTATTAGTTGTGCACTGCACAAAGTTGGCCTTTATGGAAGAGTGGCAAGAAGAAAGCCATTGTTAACAGAAAGGCATAAGAAGTCTCGTTTGCAGTTTGCCACAAGCCATGTGGGGGACACAGCAAACATGCGGAAGAAGGTGCTCTGGTCAGATGAGACCAAAATGGAACTTTTTGGCCAAAATGCAAAACGCTATGTGTGGCGGAAAACGAACACTGCACATCACTCTGAACATACCATCCCTACTGTCAAATATGGTGGTGGCAGCATCATGCTCTGGGGGTGCTTCTCTTCAGCAGGGACAGGGAAGCTGGTCAGAGTTGATGGGAAGATGGATGGAGCCAAATACAGGGCAATCTTGGAAGAAAACCTCTTGGAGTCTGGGGCAGAGGTTCACCTTCCAGCAGGACAACGGCCCTAAACATAAAGCCAGGAAAACAATGGAATGATTTAAAACAAAACATATCCATGTGTTAGAATGGCCCAGCCAAAGTTCAGATCTAAATCCAATCGAGAATCTGCGGCAAGATCTGAAAACTGCTGTTCACAAACGCTGTCCATCTAATCTGACTGAGCTGGAGCTGTTTTGCAAAGAAGAATGGGCAAGGATTTCAGTCTCTAGATGTGCAAAGCTGGTAGAGACATACCCTAAAAGACTGGCAGCTGTAATTGCAGCAAAAGGTGGTTCTACAAAGTATTGACTCAGGGGGCTGAATAATTATGCACAAAATGTTTGGAATCATGTATGATTTCCGTTCTACTTTTCACGTGTACACCACTTTGTATTGGTCTTTCATGTGGAATTCCAATAAAATTGATTCATGTTTGTGGCAGTAATGTGACAAAATGTAGAAAACTTCAAGGGGGCCGAATACTTTTGCAAGCCACTGTATAACAGAGAGACTTCAGCTGGTTATTTTCTGTTTTTCTGTATGCACTTGAGCACTGGTCCAGGAGCGCGCACACTTGATCATGTCTGCCTCAGAGGGCACACTTGCATGTACTCAAAGGGAGAAATGAGTTGGATCTTTAGAGAACCAGAAGTGGCGCTGGAATGCTGACCAGTCAATTCTTCTTGGTGCATAAGATGACGCCAATTACTTCATCAGCATAATCCCAGAGAGTGGCTACAAGGCAAAAATGAGTACTGAGAGTAGAAGTCCCTGGTAACTGACTGTATTATGTAACATTATGGGATCACATAGAAGTCATTTATGATAGATCACATCTAAAACTAAAAAAGCTATCTAATTTTTGCATGGAGTTCCTCTTCATGAAGCCTGGATTATTGATATGGGCCTTGCAGATGCTGAAGGAAGAAAATACAAAAGACACTTAATAGCCAAGAGTGAAGCAAAGATGCTCACCTTTAGTTTGGCTGCCAGAAAAGTCTTCCAGGAAGTGCTGCGTATCTTTCTTATAAAGCACTATTCTGCAGTCAGACGGCAATGTCTGCTTTTCCCATACATGACAGAAACCTGAACCTTGCGTAAGCTGCAAGTTTATTCCCAGTGTAGAGCACAGGTCACAGATGGTCAGGGGTCTGTGGAAAACAAAACTCTCCAAGTTACAATGAAAAATCATAAAAATTTAAAAACATTTGAATGATCTGAATTATCAGAATGCAGTGGCGGATACAGCCAGCAGTGGCCCCTGTGCGAAATTGCAATTGCGGGGCCCCACGACCTGCGGCGCGCGAAGTGCGCCGCGGCAAAAAATGGGTGTGGCTACGACCTGCCACGGTAAAAAATAGGGTGTGGCAATGACCGGATGAGGGCGGAGCTAACTGTAATTTAAAGCGAACCCGGGGTGAGGGTTTATTTCCTTTTAAACAATACTAGTTGCCTGGCGGCCCTGCTGATCTAGAAAATACGTGCAAATCATGACGGCAGATATGGCCAGAAAATACGTGCAATCATGTCGGCAGATATGCCCAGAAAATACGTGCAATCATGTCGGCAGATATGCCCAGAAAATACGTGCAATCATGTCAGCAGATATTCCCAGAAAATACGTGCAATCATGTCGGCAGATATGCCCAGAAAATACGTGCAATTAAGTCGGCAGATATGCACAGAAAAAACGTGCAATCATGTCGGCAGATATGCCCAGAAAATACGTGCAATCATGTCGGCAGATTTGCGCAGAAAATACGTGCAATCATGTGGCAGACCTGCCCAGAACATACACCTGCTAATATAAATAAAAAAAACAAAAACATTTACTCACTTGCAGCAGCAGACCTCCTGTCCCAGCCTCCATCCAGCGCGCAGCTCCCATGGGTGGTTGGGTGGATAGGTAGCCTGGTAGGTGGGTGCTTGGGTAGGTAGGTAGGCAGCCTGGTGGGTGGGTAGGTAGGTAGCTCTTAGCCGGGTGGGTAAGAAGCCTGGTGGGTGGGTGGGTAGGTACCCGGGTGGGTGGCTGGTTAGCTGGGTGGGTAGGTAGCCTGGTGGGTGGGTGGGTAGCCGGGTGGGTAGGTAGCCTGGTGGGTGGGTGGGTGGGTAGGTAGGTAGCCTGGTGGGTGGGTGGGTGGGTAGGTAGCCTGGTGGGTGGGTAGGTAGCCTGGTGATGGGTGGGTGGGTGGGTAGGTAGCCGAGTGGGTGGCTGGGTGGGTAGGTAGCCTGGTGGGTGGGTAGGTAGCCTGGTGGGTGGGTAGGTGGGTGGGTAGGTAGCCTGGTGGGTGGGTAGGTAGCCTGGTGATGGGTGGGTGGGTGGGTAGGTAGCCGAGTGGGTGGCTGGGTGGGTAGGTAGCCTGGTGGGTGGGTAGGTAGCCTGGTGGGTGGGTAGGTAGCCGGGTGGGTGGGTAGGTAGCCGGGCCTGGTGGGTGGGTAGGTAGCCGGGTGGGTGGGTAGGTAGCCGGGTGGGTAGCCTGGTGGGTAAGAAGCCTGGTGGGTGGGTTGGTAACTAGCCCGGTAGGTAGGTAGCCTGGTGGGAGGGTGGGTAGGTAGGTAGGTAGGTAGGCAGCCTGGTGGGTGGGTAGCTGGGTGGGTAGGTAGCCTGGTGGGTGGGTTGGTAACTAGCCCGGTAGGTAGGTAGGTCGCCGGGTGGGTGGTTAGGTAGGTAGCCAGGTGGGTAGGTAGGTAAGCTGGGTGGGTATGTAGCCTGGTGGGTAGGTAGCCGGGTGGGTGGGTAGGTAGCCGGTTGGGTAGGTAGGTAGGAAGCCTGGTGGGTGGGTAGGTAGGTGGTTAGGTAGCCGGGTGGGTAGGTAGGTAGGTAGCCGGGTGGGTGGGTAGCTATCTGGGTGGGGGGCCCAACTCCTATCCTCCCCCCCTTCCTCACCTCGGGGGGCCCCCCCTCCCGGTATGCGCGGCGGGAGAGCGGCAAATACAGGAAGTCTCCAGGGCTCCAGGCAGGTGCTAGAGGCTCAACCGCTTGGTCTCCAATATGTCTCAAACTCTGTATACTGCTCGCTACTTCCTGGTTTAGTAGCGAGCCGTATATGGAGTTGGAGACATCGGAGACCAATCGGCCGCTGAGCCTCTAGCGCCTGCCTGGAGCCCCGGAGACATCCTGTATTTGCTGCTCTCCCGCCGGGCATACCAGGAGGGGGGCCCCCTGAGGTGAGGGAGGGAGGATAGGAGTCGGGGCCCCCCAGGGAAAAAATAAAAATAAAAAAAATATACTTAAAAAAAATGCTTAATGGGCCCCTGAAGCAACGGAACTTCAGGGGCCCTCATGCGGCCGCACGGCCTGCACGGCCGTATGTCCGCCACTGTCAGAATGTGATGCTTAATCATACAAAGCTGACAAATTGATCATTGAATTACATTACAGTATTCATATACACACACACATATTTACACTGGCACTTGAATCCCAAGATTTTGTTTTTAGCTTTTATGGGACTTTGTTTTGGTGTGTGTGTGTGTGTGTGTGTGTGTGTGTTATAGTTAATGCGATGGCAATGGGCTCGATTCTGCCTAACTTCCTTAGTCCCTTTCCCATACCTTCAGTCTCTCATACAGGTTAAACATTAGAGGTCCACTGCACCATAACATTAATTGTAACACATATGCCATAATATTACTAGTTATATCAACAGAGTAACCAAGCAGCTCGGAGTGACCCAAACCACTAGGAATATATAGGGGGAGACCGAAAAGCCCTCCTACTAAAGAGCAATGCTTGGTGTGATTTTGTTATGTCTGGCAGACCGGGTCAGGTGCTGTTGACCTTTCCACTGCGGTATGAACCACCCAAGCACAGGATCTAAGTGACCACGGGTCTTCACCCACAACCCCTTGAGGGGGAAGCAAGACCACAACCCCTTGAGGGGGAAGTGGATACTTAGCTGCCTAGTGTCCACCAGGTTGCACTTAAAGGTGATTCCACAGTGAATCGGAGAACAGGATAACAGCTCAATGTGGAGAGCTAGAGACAGGTAATCGTAGTCGTGGACAGAGCCGAGATCAGGACAGGCGGATATCTGGAGAATCGGAGACAAGCAGGAGGTCGAGGCAGGCGGCAGACAATCATAATCGGGAACACAAGCCTAGGGTCAGGACGGGCAGAGATCAGGAGTAGTCGGGGTCACAAGCCAAGGTCAAATCAGGAAATACAGATCAGGATACAGGTATACGTTCAGGCAACGCTGTAAGAACAAACAGCACTCCTGAGAAGGGCAGGCCTGCTTAAATAGTGAGTTTGGGCGTCAACAATAACGCCTGCGCATGCACACTGCGTGCAGCGCAGGGCGCGCAAGCACGCGTAACTTATTACGCATGCGTGCGACCTTTCCTGCGCACAGCGCAAGCGCCAAAACACCCGGACAGGAAATAAAACCCAGCACACCCGCACGCGTAGAGACGCGCCCGCGAGAACGCTGGAACCGGACAGGACGGTGAGTGTAACAGATTTGCCTTCTTACAAAAGAAGGAAATTTGCAATAAATCACCTATAAGTGAACAGGTTCGAGAAACACTGCCCTAGTCGACAAGATACAAAAAACACCTCCGTACGCAAAAGAAATTATCTTCTCTCCACCTGATTTCACATTGTCAGGGGTTTTAGCATTAATTTATCAGCAGAAATTATTACATGTTTGAAACTGAAATAAGATCCTGGACTCTGTCAGCCAAGGAGTAGTCAATAAAATTGTTGTCTAAAGGCACAACCTGTTTCAGAAAACATGCTAATGAAAATATGCTGTAATGTTGGCCTGGAGTGACCGTCTCTCCTTGTGTGTTCCATACACCTTTGGCTTCTCAACTTGCACTAATGACTTTGCTAACCACAAGACCTATTACATACATAAAACACACAGTAACAAAATGATACGTGTCAAAGACTAGACATGACCACATGACCTGTGCGGATGTGTGTGACGTACGTCTAATTGTCAGCATGTGGTAATAATGTTTTAACCAATGAAATGCAATAGACCCTCTATATGTAAACAATATAGTGTGCAAATCCTAGCCATAATCCATTAGATACTGTATATAGTAGATCATGTAATTGATTATTTTCTCTTTCATCTTCATTGCTTACCTGATTCACCACCAATAATGGTCCGAATACCACAATTCTGAGCCACCCTTCCCTGAGTGTTTAGAGTCTAAGGAGTGTATTCAGCAAAGTATGGTAAAGGTGCTGTGTGCAATGATTAACAGTAATTTTACCGTTATCCCAAACAGTAAGGTAACACCCGCTATGTAATTACCACACCTTAATTACCTAGGCAGAATGCAGGTTGCAAGAGTACCGCATGCCATGCTACTTGACTACAAACTTAAAGGGAACCCGAGGTGAGAAAAATATGGAGGCTGCCATATTTATTTCCTTTTTAGCAATATCAGTTGCCTGGCTGTCCTGCTGGTCCTCTGCCTCTAATACTTTCAACCATAGACCCTGAATAAGCATGCAGCAGGTCGGGGGTTTCTGACAATATTGTCAAAACTGACAAGATTAGCTGCATGCATGTTTCTGGTGTAATTCAGTTCACTACTGCAGCCAAATAGATCAGCAAGACTGCCAGGCAACTAGTATTGTTTAAAAGGAAATAAATATGACAGCTTCCATATCACTCTTACCTCGGGTTTAATTTAAGCTACTATGTGTCCATACAAGAGCATCCTGCAAGGGATGATGGACTATTACCCCTAGTGGGCCACAGACTACTTTACTGCCTAGTAGTCACCATGTAGTAGCCCCTGATATTGCCTCATTAGTGGCAGACAGAACATCCGAGGGCACAATGGAGAGGAATAAAGAAGAATAAACTACAGTTGAAAGAAAAGGCTAGAGCCGTGAACAAAGTGACTAGCAAGCAAAGTCACAGTCCATGCAGAGGTCAGGCAGAGTGGAATATCCAAAGTTGTGGTCAGGGCAGGTGGCTAACAGGCAGATCAATAATTGGTAAAGGTTGGCAGCAAGGTACAGAGACAAGACATGATCAGGACAAGCTGTATCAATAACCAGTAATCACAGGGGTAATACTGTAATAACTGGCTTTAGCAGATTCGGGCTAGTGGAAACAGAAAAAGAACACAAAGACATCGGGGGCCCAATCTGGTGTATTATCGTATGATATTGACTAGTGTGGAAATAAAGGGTAGACAACTATACTTACAGAGCTGGGTTTCTACCAGAGGCCACACCTCATTTGAACATGAGGGGAAGTACCATCCCAACTCTGCTTTTTGGGTAGGAGGTGATAGTCACAGCTCCAAAAGTAAGGTTCACTACAGAAAATGATTCCCTGTCTCTGGGTGGTTAGCAGTAGTAAATGTTTTGCTGAGGAGCCCAAAAAAAGAAAATGGTTCTATAATGTATAAAAGTAACAATAACAACAATAACAATAATATTTATATAGCGCTTTTCTCCCTGGGGACTCAAAGCGCTGTGACCCTGCATTATGCAGTCTCAAAGGCTAGGGAAAAGAGGTGAGTTTTTAGCAAGTAGGAAGGTCCTATCTTGAATTAAGTAGAATTAATTAGGAGGTAGAAAAAAATGTTTATGGCGTACGAATGGACAAATTTCACGGCGTAAGCCGCCTCCTGGCACCCAGAACTAACTCTCTTGGCTAATGCTCTTGGCCTTGAGGCACACTATTTGACCTGCCGTGAAAAGCGTTGTCCGATCGTACTCAATAAATGATTTTTTTTACCTCCTAAACGTTAGATCTACTTACACTCTACTTCCTTTTATACATTATAGAACTGTTTTCTTTTTTTGGGTGCCTCCAGCAAACCATTTACTAACTCTAAATAGCGCCAAGCTGCTCACAAGTAACATCATTGGATGCTGACTGAGGTATTCTTCTATAGCCAAAAGTTTGACTAAACTGCCCCATATTGTTGTGCATTGCATTCAGCACATCCATGTGAAGCCATTTGCGGATAAATGTGACACTGGCAGGCTGAATGTAATGTCTCTTTCAGAAGAGACCTCACTGCCAGATTTCCTGATTTTCCTTCGCTATATTCACTCCACATTGGGCATGATTCACACAGCTTTTTGACCTGTTTTTCTCTGTTTTCACCTTATCAATGTTACATTTTAAGCTCACAAATAGCAAAAATATAATATAATTAGGGTAAGAAAAGTAATATTGAAATTAAGTTAATTAGGAACAATTAACTGGTACTTTGAGTGTGTATGTTGCTTGTAAATGTGCTCAATGATATCAATTAGGTGATAAATAAGTCATTTATGAGAAGTTTTGTGAATAGAGCCCAGTGTGTTTAGCAGTGTGAGAAAAAAAAAAAAGATATTGAATGATCCGGAACCGCAAGTTGCAGTAAGGAATTTTGTTCAATAAAATACATAAGCTGTAAGCATTATGGGCGGTTTCCCTAATAAGCACTTGCAATCTAACAGGGAGCAGAAAATCAAACGTAACATCACACATGTTTTCTAAGCTATTGGCATTCAAATAGCAACATTTACTTCATCAGTTAAATAACCAAGCAGATCATTACTATTCTATATTGTTTCTCTACCTTGGCACGACAATTATTTCAAATCGATCTTTCATTTTCTGCAGCAAGATGTCCTTAGTTTTCCTTTGAACTTTCCGAGCATGCTTGACCCATTTCTGACATTTCTCCAAATCATACATTTTTTTAAGCCACTGCAGTTCTGAAAAGCAAATGGAAATTACACTTCATTTTTTTTTTGTCCTTGTATCGCCTTTTATTATTCCAGGAGTATGCATGCATATGAGCAAATCCTACAAAGAAAATAAGAATCTTACATGCATAAAGTCAAACACAGCCATCACAGAAATAAGCGGAACTGATAAAATATAAATAAACAAAAACATGCATTTAAAAAGCAAATGTGAGCAGTTTAAAATAATTAAAAAAATGCTAAAAAAACAACTTTTCTGAAACTGAGCCTTAGCAGGTCCATCACCAGTGCTGTAAATTGCTGGCTAAATTGCTGGCTAAATTGCTGGCTTTAGACCAATGAAAACCTTGTAGACATGCCTGTATGAATTTTTGAATTTTTAGCTTGTTTGTAGCTCTGGTAGACTTTTATGGAGGCAGTCTTGCTCAAGTGTTGTTCTGCAACCCTAAAATACCATCTCAGTTGGGCCACATCTGGCTATCTGATGGTGGTGGTGGTGGTGGTGGTGGTGGTGGTGGTGGGGGGGGGGGGGACCTAATCCTGGAGGCACATCTGACTATACTGGGGAGATGGTTACCTATACCTGTGGGACATATCCGATACTGGAGATGCATCTTGCTGTCTTATACTGGGGAGGGGGCTACTTTATACTGGGAGGGAGCACATCTAGCTAACTATACTGGGAAGGAGCTCCCTAATACTGGAGGCACATCTGCCTATCTATACTGAAGAGGGGGCTACCTATACTTGTGGGACCTACCTAATACTGGGGGCACATCTAACTACCTTTACTGGGGAAGGGGGGACTACCTAATACTGGGGGAACATCTACTTACCTTTACTGGGAGGGGGGACCTACTTAATACTGGGGGCATCTGGCTATCCATTCTTGGGGCGGGGGATCCACCTAATACTGGAGGCACATGCGGCTATTTACTGCGGAGGGGGCTACCTATTCTTGGGGCCACTCTGGCTACCTAAACTGAATTGGGGGCATATCTGGCAACCTATACTTGCTTCCTAATACCGGGGGCCCATCTAGCTACCTATAATGAATTGAGAGCATATCTGGCCACCTATACTTGCTGCCTAATACGGGGGAGGGGGGGCATCTAGCTACCTATACTGAATTGAGGACATATCTGGCAACCTATACTTGCTACCTAATACCAGGGGCAAATCTGGCTACCTATACTGGGTGAACGAACCTACTTAATATTGGGGGCACATATGCTAAGTATACTGGGGGAGGGGGGCACTTTGGAATTTCTGTCTCTGGTGCTGTCATGTGCAGAAAACATATAATTTATTCTCAACATTGAACTAGATGTTTTTAATCAATATATGGGAGCTCAAATGGACAACTGCTCCGGTAAACCACCTGCATCATTGTCATATTTAGTTGATTTTGTAAATATGGAAGGATTGTCTGCTAGCATGTAGCTAGCCTGAGAATAGCGGTGAGTAGTAAAGCCTCAATTGCACAGCAATGTATTTGAGTGGACAGTGGCAATGGGTTTGATGCACAAAATAGTGTTGTGCATCAACCTCATTGTGTCAAATGTATGCAGCAGTGCATTAGATACAATGCACTGTACCGTACTGCATTGCAGTGCATACATTGCACATTGCCATTGACATACTCTGGTGTGCACTGAACATCCACTATGTGTTGCGCTGCACCAGATTCCATGTAAACCAGGCTTACGTTATTTCTCTCAAGGAGCTGCAACTTAAGCATCCCTAACATACTATCAAAAAATGAAAACTGTACTCAGAAACATTCCTGAGGAAAAACGGTTAATGCTAAAAATGTAGAAAACATCTCCTCTATAAGATGTATCCTTCAGAACTTTGATATATATTTGAGACAGCTTTAGATGCTTAAAACTGCAGTTTAAAATATGGAGAATAGCAATACACAGCCATTTTGGGTTTTCAGGATGGGAAAATATGAAATGTATTTACTTGGAAACTAGAAAACATATTTGTTTGCCAACAAGACTGAAAAGGAAACTGCTATTTGATGCATAAATTGGATAGCCAATGTGTCCTTGTTCAAAAAGTGCTGCTTACGGCAAAACATATATTTGGCACTTTTTCTTTAAAATTGGTTACATGATATATTCATTATAGCTTTAGAAAGGGAACAATTCTATCTGTGAATTTATGTTGTCTCTACATCTTGGTGAACGGCTTTATTTTTATGCTTTTTTCAGCCTATTCAATTCAATTCTTCAAGCCTATTATTCAATTCTTCCGCTCCTCTGCAAATCACAAATCCATAGGTCTCTAAACCAAGAAAAAATAAAAAGGTCAGTTACTGCAGTGAGCCTGTATTAGCAACCTACTTCCCATGGGAAACTACTGGTTGGCTGCTTTTCTTGTGTTTGCCCACATATGAATGCCATATGTTCTATAGGTGTGCACCAAATTCCTTTTCTTACCGTATAGGATATAAATGCAGGCAAAATCGCCAAGCACCTACAGTATGATAGTATGGATGATTTTAAAGTCAGGTCAGAACACATAGGCCTCAATTCACTAATATCATGCTGGAGATAATAAGGCAAGAGAAAACTTACCTCCACACAGTGAGAGAGTTATCTTATCTCTTCATTCCTTAAGTTACCTCCTCTGTAGTTAAGTTACCTCCTCTGTAGTTATTTTAACACACAGTTGATAAACAACCTGTCTAACTCTGGAGTTATTTTAAGGATTGAAGAGTTAACTTAAAGACAGAAGAGTTAACTTTAGGTTTGCCTGAGGTAAAATGTCTCCTGAATACTACATGCCTCATCACCATGGTGACCACTCTAGAAACGTTATTAAAGACAGGAGATAAGCTTAGTGAATTGAGGCCATAGTCAGTGCCTGAAGATAGAGGCTTCTACAAATGTTGCTATCTTTTAATGTTATGGTGTCTGCTGTATTTTTCCCTGGTTCAGCTGCTTTTCTCTGCCAATCTCTGTTGACCATGTTAAAAACAAGGAACACCAAGAGCCCCAATAGTGTAATATGTACTGGTAAACGGTTACTAGATAGAGTAAATATTAATACTCACAAACCAGGGTTACCATTAGGCAACCACTGTAAAGGCAGGTGGGGAGATTTTCCTGACCCCACTCAGGAATAAGAAGTCGCTCTCTGTAGATGAGAAAAAAGGGGGTTCAACCCTCCACTAGGGATGCTCGGAAAATTCCGCGGAATTATAAATTCCGTGATTCCGGCCGGAATTAGGTCAATTCCGATTCCGGTAGTCAAATCGGAATTCCTATCCCTCTCAAACGGAATTCCACGGAAATTTTTTAATTCCGACGGAATTTTCCGGAATGACATAAAATCTCTCTCTCTCTATCTCTCTCTCTCTCTCTCTCTCTCTCTCTCTCTCTCTCTCTCTCTCTCTCTCTCTCTCTCTCTCTCTCTCTCTCTCTCTCTCTCTCTCATCCAATCCATCCCATCCATCTCATCCATCTCATCCATCTCATCCATCCATCCATCTCATCCATCCATCCCATCCATCCATCCATCTCATCCATCCATCCATCCATCCATCCATCTCATCCATCTCATCCATCCATCTCATCCATCCATCCATCCATCTCATCCATCCATCCATCTCATCCATCCATCCATCTCATCCATCCATCTCATCCATCCATCCATCCATCTCATCCATCCATCCATCCATCCATCCATCTCATGCAGTAGGGAATTGCAGATTTTCAAAACAGCTTATATACCATAGCTGGGATTTGAACCCAGAACCTAGTGTGTAGTAGGTATCTGTCTTACCCTCTAGACCATGACCCACACTACATGCTAAAGCTGCCGGTAGCATAAACCATACTTCCATTATGATCAATTCGATAGAAAAAGTAGCATGATTAAGGATTTGTACTTTTTGAAAAGCATGCTTATTTATATACCATAGCTGGGATTTGAACCCAGAACCTAGTGTGTAGTAGGTATCTGTCTTACCCTCTAGACCATGACCCACACTACATGCTAAAGCTGCCGGTAGCATAAACCATACTTCCATTATGATCAATTCGATAGAAAAAGTAGCATGATTAAGGATTTGTACTTTTTGAAAAGCATGCTTATTTATATACCATAGCTGGGATTTGAACCCAGAACCTAGTGTGTAGTAGGTATCTGTCTTACCCTCTAGACCATGACCCACACTACATGCTAAAGCTGCCGGTAGCATAAACCATACTTCCATTATGATCAATTCGATAGAAAAAGTAGCATGATTAAGGATTTGTACTTTTTGAAAAGCATGCTTATTTATATACCATAGCTGGGATTTGAACCCAGAACCTAGTGTGTAGTAGGTATCTGTCTTACCCTCTAGACCATGACCCACACTACATGCTAAAGCTGCCGGTAGCATAAACCATACTTCCATTATGATCAATTCGATAGAAAAAGTAGCATGATTAAGGATTTGTACTTTTTGAAAAGCATGCTTATTTATATACCATAGCTGGGATTTGAACCCAGAACCTAGTGTGTAGTAGGTATCTGTCTTACCCATCTAGACCAGGGGTCCCCAAACATTTTGGGTTGAGGGCCGGGTCAACATACTTCAGACCGCTGGTGGGCCGGAGTAAACATAAAATGATGTAGAAGTCTTTGCGGACCAGACAGTGAAGCATACCCAGGTGACAATCTGCAAGCCAATTGGACAGCAGTGTCACCTGATGTGGAATTTGATTGGAAACCAGCAAAATTTCTGCTTTCTGGCTTCCATGTGGATGGGGGGTGCTGCACTGCTATTCCATATGTGGACCACCAATATTTAAAGATGTAGCTGACTGCATTTATAAGCAATACATTTTCTGTGTGGGGGGGCCGGTAAGAAAGCCTTAGGGGGCCACATTCGGCCCGCGGGCCTTAGTTTGAGGACCACTGCTCTAGACCATCAACCACACTCAGGGCCAGGCTTTAGCATGTAGTGTGGTCAGAGGTGGGACAAGGTCCTTCAGCACCCAAGGCTGAGACAGCAAAGTGCGCCCCCCCCATCCCTCCCACCCCAGCTGTCACACACTGATTGCTATTACACTAAGAGGTGCCCCAGGCCCCCCCCCCACCCCCAACACCTTAATCTCTACTTATCTGGCTTGCTGTCGCTGCCATGTATCACCTTTTCTTATTTCTTTCTGCTTCAAACACAATTGGGAATGACAGCTGAATGAATTGTGCACCCCCTCCTACACTGCGCCCTGAGGCTGCAGCCTCTCCAGCCTCAGCCTTACTAGTGGGTAAGACAGATACCTACTTCCATGCAGTGTGGTTCATGGTCTAGAGGGTAAGACAGATACCTACTACACACTAGGTCCTGGGTTCAAATCCCAGCTATGGTATATAAGCATGCTTTTCAAAAAGTACAGATCCTTAATCATGCTACTTTTTCTATCGAATTGATCATAATGGAAGTATGGTTTATGCTACCGGCAGCTTTAGCATGTAGTGTGGGTCATGGTCTAGAGGGTAAGACAGATACCTACTACACACTAGGTTCTGGGTTCAAATCCCAGCTATGGTATATAAGCTGTTTTGAAAATCTGCAATTCCCTACTGCATGAGATGGATGGATGGATGAGATGGAGGAGGAGGAGGAGGAGGAGGAGGAGTGAGAGCGAGAGAGAGCGAGAGCGAGAGAGAGAGAGAGAAAGCAGCCAGAGACAATGGCAGCACTGAACATGAGCTCCTGAAACTTTACCAATTTTACCTTGTAATGGGCAACTGAATGGACACAAAGGACACAACCAAGACACAGCCAAGACCAAGACATAACATGGAAACCAGAGGAGCCTATGGAAGTCTAAAGAATGAAAAGACTAAAGATTAAAAAGCAAATGCTCTGAATGGAGAAGATAACCACCTATAAAAGGATAAACAAGCTGTGTCACTCAGAGGAAAAGCAACAAGCAGCAGCAGCCAGCTCCAGCCAACCAACAGATCCTAACACCAGCAGAGAGTAACCCCAGAACTGACCAAACCTGCAGAAAACAAGGTAAGGGCATTTCTGCTGAATATTACTTATAGAAATAGGAAAAGTTTATCAAGGGATTCACAATGGAAACCATATTAGAGTCAGCAGATCAAAAGGCAAGCCAGGATGCAGATAAGCCCAGCACATCTAGCAGCAGGAGGTCTGGCACTCGGGAGATTGTTTACTCTCCTGGCAATAAAAGCAATGATGCAAAGAAAGAAGAAAGACTGAAGCTAACTAAAAGCATGCCAGAGACCCTGTTTGCTGACTATTCCTCTAACCCTAGAGTAAGAACAAACCTGATATTTTTTACACATGACACCCAAGCTTGGCATACTGCCATCTGTGAAAAATTTGAAAAAAGCATTAAAAAAAATGGCATCACGAATGGGAGACAAATCAGAATAAAAGACAAGGAGGACCCAGAGGTTACTACACTTACAGTAACTGTATACCACAATGGCAGTGTCTTGATCCAGGGGGCAGAACGTTACTTAAATATTTTCGAAAAGAGTTATCCTGATATTGAAAGACTTGCAATTAACTTTAAAGAAAACCAGACAAACTCTGTCAACACAAACAATGGTCGTAAATCATCTGCAAGGACTGCTCCTAGAGAGAAGGCTGAAGACCAATCTCCAAAACAACAGCCCCTCTCCAGAGACCAGACACCAGGCTTCTCACACCCCTCCCTGGAGACTCTCAGAGAAAGTCTGTCCCAATTAGAAAGGGACTTCACCCTTTTCAGGGAAGAAAGGAAAAGCAGCCAAGGTGTGAAAAATGCAAATGATCAACTGAGAGAAGAAATAGCCAGGATGAAAGCTGAGCACACTGCAGCCTTGCATGATATCAACATTTCCCTACAAAAACTACAGGAGGAAAACTCACAACTTAAAGAGGAGATCAGGAAATTAAAAATATTAAAACAGCCACAAAAGTTAGAGGAGACAACAAAAAGCACAAAGGCCCCCACAAAACCTATGCCGACCAAAGACAGTGCTCCGCACATCACACAGGATACAATAATCACCCAAGAGACTAGTGACAATCACAGCCATCCAGCCCCCTCTCCAAATACTGCCAACACAGCCTCATCCAACAACCCACAGCCCAAGCCTAAACACCAAGCAAATCGCTCCTATAAACATCGCAGTCCTGACATTGTGCTGGTTATAGACTCTAATGGAAAATACCTGGACATAAGAAGACTCTTTCCAGGGATGCATGCCATCAAAATCATCACTTCAACTATTGAACAAGTAACACAGGTCATTAATGAGCCTTATTTCACCGACCCAAAACATCTCATCCTGCACACCGGCACCAATGACATTATACAAGAAAACACCACAGACCAAGAAACCATCACATACAAACTGTCACAACTGGTTAAAAGGGCACAGCAGAAATTCCCCAGCACAAAGATTATCCTCTCTTCCCTGCTCCCAAGAAGAGACATTCCTCACCAGACAATTACACAGATCAATGCAGAGCTGGCCTCCAGTCTCAGATCCTCACCAGACATACAACTGGCACAGCACACCACAATCACAACCGACCATCTGTACAACAACAAGCACCTTGACAAACAAGGAGTCAGCCGCCTAGCAAAGGAACTAAAGGACATGGTGCTAAGTAGACCCCAGAGACTCCAAGAAAGCCCCAACTCAACAATCAGACAGCAAACCACAATGTCCCAACACCAGAGAGAGAGCCCACAAGCATGGAAAACATGTAGGAAACCGCCTGCCCCACAATGGCAACACAAAGCGACAGAGGGTAGCATCATGGCGGAAATCAGAACTTTGCTTATCAATATACAAAGCAGATTGAGGTGACACCCACAACAGTGTCCACCCTCCCCCTGAAAATACTGAGTCCTATGAAAATTTCTGCTCATTACAAGGTAAACCGACTCAAAATGACATCCCTTATCATCAGTAGCTGGAACATCCAAGGGCTGAACGCCTCAGCTTTTGGATCCAAAACAAATGATCCAGACTTTAAAAAGAGACTTGAAAACATTGATATCCAAATCCTCCTGGAGACATGGACCCGGGCAGAGGATGAATCTTTCGTACCCATGGGGTACCGGGAATTCTCCATATCTGCCCAGAAAAACAGGAACATTAAACAGGGCCGCCGTTCAGGAGGCATACTAATCTGGTATAAGGAGGAGCTCACAGAGCACATCAAAGCAATCAAACGAGGAGACAGCCACATCTGGATCAAAATAAACAGCTCCATCCTCACCTCTCAGTCTGACATGTACCTGTGTGCAGCATACATCCCCCCAACAGAGTCCCCTTACTACAAACCTGACATCTATGAGGTCCTACAAAGAGAAGCCAGCCACTTCCAGTCTCAGGGCAGAGTGCTCATCTATGGAGACCTCAACGCTAGAACAGGCACAGAGAAGGACTATCTGACCTCTGAGGGAAACACATACATACTTGGAGGAGAGAGCTACTACCAGGAACCAATGCAGACAGCAAGAAACAGCTATGACAAGACAGTAAACAAAAGTGGGAAATCCCTGTTGAACCTGTGCCGGAGCCTCGGCCTATACATAATGAATGGGCGAACCAGGGGTGACTCTCTTGGGAGATTTACTATGAACTCACATGTAGGCAGCAGTGTGGTAGATTATGCTGTCACAGACACAGACCCCATAAACATCAATGCCCTCATAGTCACCCCTGAAACACACCTGTCAGACCACAACCAAATCCTGCTGTACCTGAAATCCACCGATAAACCAACCACACAGCAACCTCACCAGAACGGTCTCTACAAGCTGCCACCATCCTTCAAATGGCCCAAAGAGTCTGCCATCAAATTCACCAACATGACCAACACTGCCAAAATCCAAGAACTGCTGACAAACTTTCATACCAACCTATATGAACTGAACAAACAAGGTGTCAACCATGCAGTGAAGGACTTCAGCAACATCTTATATAACATGGCAGTACTCGCCGGCCTCAAGCAGACCAACTTTAAGAGATCCACAAATAAACAGTCCCAAAAATGGTTTGACAGTGAGTGCAAGGCTCTACGTAATTCTCTAAGGGCAGCCTCTAACCAAAAGCACAGAGACCCCAACAACCAGGACCTAAGGGAAGCCCATGACCACCTACAGAGACAATACAAAGACACCCTCAGGCGGAAAAAACAGAGCCACATCTCCCACAAACTCCAACAGCTGGAGGACTCCCTCCAAGACAACTCATTCTGGGAGACCTGGAACCACATTGGGACAAAGCCCAAGAAAAGCCCTCTCCACATCCAAAATGGCCACATCTGGCTCCACTACTTCAGGGACCTCTACAAAGACATCCCAGAAAATGCCCAAACCCCGGAACAGAAACAAATAGCCGCAAAGCTGAAGGACATGGAGGAGACAATCAAGGACTTTCAAAACCCCCTGGATACACCAATCACGATGGAGGAAATAAGAGAAAGAACAAAGCTGATAAAATGTAAGAAGGCTAGTGGTACCGATGGCATCCTGCCAGAGATGATCAAATACAGCCCCCCGGACATACATGAGGCACTCGCAAGACTTTTCAACCTTATCCTGAGTGCGGGCTCCTTTCCTCAGGCCTGGAGTGAAGGCCTCATAACACCCATCTACAAGAATGGGGACAGATATGATCCAGCAAACTACAGAGGAATCTGTGTCAGCAGTACACTGGGGAAACTGTTTAACAGCATCATCAATAAAAGGATCCTCTCCTTCCTCACACAGCAGGACGTACTCAGCAAAAGCCAAGCTGGGTTCATGCCAAACCACCGCACAACCGACCACATCTACACACTGCACAGCCTTATCAAGACTCATGTCCACAGCTCACGTGGCAAAATACACGCTTGCTTTGTGGATTTTAAGAAGGCGTTTGACTCGGTGTGGCACCCAGGCCTTTTCCTAAAACTCCTAGAGAGCGGAATAGGAGGTAGAATCTATGATGTCATCAAGAGTTCATATACTGGGAACCAATGCAGTGTGAAAGTGGACGGGAAGAGAAGCGCGTTCTTCAAGCAGGGTCGAGGAGTCAGGCAGGGCTGCAGTTTGAGCCCAACGCTCTTTAACATATTTATTAACCAACTGGCTGTAGCCCTGGAATCCTCCCCAGCACCAGGCCTCCTCTTGCATGACCACGAGGTGAAGTTCCTGCTGTATGCAGATGATCTCCTGCTGCTCTCCCCAACAGAAAGGGGCCTACAGGACAGCCTGGCAGTACTGGAGAGTTTCTGCACCACATGGGCACTGCCCATCAACCCAAAGAAGACAAAAGTGATGGTGTTCCAGAGAAAAAATCTAAAAATGCCCACCTCCTCATTTATATTAAATGGCTGCCCACTGGAGACCACAAACAGTTACACCTACCTGGGGCTGGAAATTAACCAAACTGGGAGCTTTAAACCAGCAGTAGAGGCCCTGAAGGAAAAAGCCTGCAGAACGTTTTATGCCATCAGAAGGCAACTTTACCACCTAAAACCACCGGTGAGAGTCTGGGTAAAGATATTCAACAGCATCATCACCCCAATCCTGCTCTATAGCAGTGAGGTATGGGGCCCGGTCACCTACCCTGACCAATCAAAATGGGACTCCAGCCCAACAGAAATCTTCCATCTAG
>NC_090648.1:330842809-330957809 GCF_040937935.1 Hyperolius riggenbachi | reverse complement strand
CCCCCGCAAGCATTGGTCGCAAACTTGGTCGTGAGTTTACTTTTCCTGGAGGCAGGGCTAACGGCTGCAGCCCTGCCTCCAGTCGCATCTATCAGCGGCGCATCGCCGCCTCTCCCCCGCCCCTCTCAGTGAAGGAAGACTGAGAGGGGCGGGGGAGAGGCGGAGATACGCGCTGACAGACGCGCGTGGGGCAGGGCTGTGGCGGTTAGCCCTGCCCCAACCAGGAAGCGCTCCCCCGCTGCACCGAGGGGATTTGGGGGTGAAGGGGCCCCCGTTAACACATGCCCCTGCTATCTATGAGGTCTGAAGCGAGATTTATTCTCGCTTCAGACTCTCTTTAAGATGGTTTGTTTTTGATGATGTGATGGCACCCCCAGGGGAGGTGACAGAAAAAAATTGCTCTTGCAGCGCGAGGCTAGGTGGATTAGGTATTTTAACTGTGTCCAGCCGAATGGGCTGAATGAATGTTTGAGTCTTAAATGCTTTCTGTAATGTGTTTTCTCCCCTAGTCTCTGCTTGGCTGCCACGGAAATTCTACATGGGACTCATAATATAACGATTGGTATCGTTGACAAAACAATGTTGGATTGGTTATATATGGTGCAAATACAAAAAGGAAAAATGTTAATGTGTTATACATGTTCCGGGGAGGACTGACCTCAGTGATTTGACACTCATGTGTAGTTCCCTGGAAGTTTTTTTAAGAAAATGTTGGTTTTTTTAAAAAAATGTTTTTTTTAAAAATGTTGGTTTGTAGATTTTGTGATTATCTTTTGTTCCTGTGGGTGGGGTATATAGGTGTCACTGGCAATGGGTGTGGTACACTTGAGGAAAGGCGATGTCCGAAACATGTCGTGTATTTTGTCATGCTTGGTTTCCTGTGAATACAGTGGTTGAAAAAGCCTTCGGAGTGCGGTCTCTGATTTCTATGATCCCCTTAAGGACCAGGCTTTTTTTGCTGAAAGGGGGGGGCGCGTTTGGGGGGGGTCAGGCAGCCGAATCCCCTCTGTGGTGTGCTGGGCTGTGTCCCCCCCCCCCCACTTTAGCCAGATTTCCTCTCTGCACGCAACAGCCATCATTTACCTTCCAGGCTCCAGCGATGTGCCACAGCGGACCCCTCTGCTCCGGCCAGCATCTCTGCTCCCACTGCCGATAAGTTCCGGGTCGCTGCTTGATGATGTCATCAAGCCGGGACCCGGCGCTGATGTCAGAAGGAGCAGAGATGCCGGCAAGAGCGGTGGGGTGCGCCGATCGTCGCGGGAACGGCAGCTGTCAAATTGATCACTATGATCCGCCGACGATCGTAGTGATCACATGATCAGCAGCCATAGGCGATGGCTGCTGATCACTGAGGGGAGATGTCAGTTGTCACATGACAACTTACTCTCCCCTCTCCCGTGCGCACGATCACGTCAGGACGGTTAGTTAGTGCGGACATTGAATCAACGTCCAGTCAGGACGGCAGCACCACCTGCTGGACATAGATTCAAACTACATCGATTCCCAAAAGGTTAATTAATATAGTTACTATGTTGTAAGCGTTGCTTACATAGCGAGTTCCTTTAACTAAGGAAGGCATGCTATGCTGCAAGAGCGAGCGTAGCGTGCAGCCTTGAATTTAGATTGCGGTGCTGTCGTGGAGCTCACGCTTCTATAGCGTAGCTTCATGAATCAGTCCCCCAATGAGTGACTGCAGAAAAAAAAGGTTTTTTTTTAAGTTTTAAGTAGCAATGAGGTGTTCAGTCATTACTGTAAGGCCCCTTTTACACTTAATCAGTTAGTATGCGTTAGTGTGTTTTAGTATGCGTTAGTGAGCGTTGGTATGCGTTTTTTCCATAGCAGTGCTTTGGGAAGAAGATTTCAGTTAAAACGCGTTAAGTGTGAAAGGTGCCATAGGAAAACATGGGACTTACTTTGAAAATCAGTTTTCTTTCCTTTTTAACTGAAAGCAACTGATTAAAGTGAACCTCCGGACCAAAAATCCACTCAGCAGAACTGAAAAGGCTTGGTGTTTCTTTAAAGGGAACCTGTACTGAGTAAAATTATTTAAAATAAACACATGAGGTAACTTCAAATGAGCATTACATAGTTACCTTGCCATCAGTTCCTCTCAGAAGCTCACCATTTTCTTCTGACAATGATCCCTTCCAGTTCTGACAACATTTTGTCAGAACTGAAATATATCAGTTGCTGTCAGTTATATATCGGTTGCTGTCAGTTACAGCTGAGAGGAGAACTGATGTGTCCATGTTTCCCTATGGCTCAAGTGGGCGATATTACAGTTTAACTGTGTGCTGACCAGGAAGCTGTTATGGGGTAATGGCCATTTTCAAAATGGAGGATGGAGAATTCCATTGATCACAGTGGACAAACAGGACACAGGAAAGGAGAAAGAGATTGAGGAGTAGACTACACAGCAGGTAAGTATGACTCGTGTATTTTATTTTGACTTTTAATTTTCAGTACAGGTTTTCTTTAACAGTTTCACAGCATCAGAACTCTGTTTTTCTTATCAAAGCATCATTTTTAGCTGCACTTTTAGCTAAGCTCCACCCATCAAATAAAACTGCCTGGGCTTGTTTTCCCTGATGCTGTGCAAAGCATGATGAGATTTCCTATGTTGTTATTCACGTTGCCTGGCAACTGGGAGGGGTGATCAGCACACAGGACAGTTGGAACGGTGTCTCATGCTCCCTGTCACCTCCTTTCCACCAAAAAGATGGCTGCCCTCATAAAATCAAACATTTGCCTGTTCTTTTAAAACAGGGTGGGTAAGAGATTATATTACCTATTTATTTTAATTAACATAACTAATGTAACTTAAAGATAGTATGTTTGTTTAGGCTAAAGTTCCTCTTTAAGTGTAAAAGGACCCTAAAGCTAAAGAGAGAATGATAATGGCACGAGATTTTGACAGATGTATGGCCACCTTTAGTCGCTGCTAGTTTCCTGTTGGCTATGCTTACCCTGAATGAATCCTAACTGATTTCTTGCCACCTATGACCATACTGGCTAATATTGAGCCAGTCTCTGCTGATCTTTTGGTGCTGACCCTGTCAATTCTGATCTAGATTTCGATGATCTCATCATGCTGACAAGGACAGTGGCAGTATGCCATAGACACTTGTGAAGAAGTGATTGGGTGTATTTCTACTTTACAAATTTAGAAACTAGCACAAAAGAGCCAATAAATCACTAAGGCTCGGGCCACACTGCATAGATGATAAACTGATCCGTGTAAAAACTAATTTGTGGAACAGGCATCAGTTTTCCATCTCTGACGTTCCATTGAGTTTGCGTGCAGTCACTGCGACGCATCCATCGATCTGAAAAAATTACTGCAGATCCAAACTTGCACTCCATCCAGCAAATTGTGCAGAATGGATCTGTTCGCACAGACCAATGCAAAAGGATCCATGGGTTAACATTGGATATGATAACATTAGTTCTGATCCATTCCGTTAGGATCTGCGGAATGCTCTGTGGTCCTGTGGTGCCAGTGTTGACCGGGCCCAAACTTGTAAAAGTGGCGATCGCTCAGAAAAGATGCCATCTTCTCACTAATTCACAACTTTTAGACCTCTTGCACACTACAAGTGATTCTGATTTTTTTTTTATACAGTACGATTTTAGATTCCGATTAAAAAAAGTACTGCATGAAAAAATCGTATGAAAAAATTGGAATCGCATGTAGTGTGTAAAAGGCCTTACATGTATCGGGACCTAAGAAAATGTGTTCTTTTATGAAAAATAATGTATTTTTTCTGGTGAACACCCTGTTCCTCTATTTGTAAATAGTTGATAGATCCTGAATGTAAAAAAAAAATCTTATTAACACAGCTGGGTAGGCACAGCAAGCCATGAAACAAATTATACATCTGTTTTAAAAAGGGAACCTTAACTCTAAAAAAAAAAAATGAGTTTCACTTACCTGGGGCATCTACCAGCCCCCTGCAGCCATCCTGTTCCCTCGCAGTCACTCATGGGTCCTCTGGTCCCCTGCTACCATCTAGTTTCATTTTTGCAGACTCAAAGTCGACGGGCCGCCACGCGTTCATTTGCATGCATTCCCGCTGGTGCGGGAAGCTATCGCGGACATTAACACGTACAATTTTAAGCATTACGGGGCAACATGTAACTTCGTAAGCATTGCACATGCAACGCGTAAAAATGTATGTGTTCATGTCTGCGATAGCTTCCTGCACTAGCGGGAATGCGTGCAAAGGTACGCGTGGCGGCCCACCGACTCCGAGCTGGCAGCGGGGGACCGGAGGAGCCATCAGTGACTGGATGGCTGCAGGGGGCTGGTAGATACCCCAAGTAAGTGAAACTCTTTTTTTTTTAGAGCTAAGGTTCCCTTTAAGCAATGTTCCAAGGCAGATTATGTTTATTGGATAAAGGTACTAAAATGAATTGCAATAACTAATAACTTAATTAATATTTTTTACCTAATGCTCCATGAAGTGCTTATTTAATATTATCTCTAACATGCGGTGTCAATTAGCATGAAGATAAAGTGCTGGTCTGCAAATCTGATGTGACTGCAAGTGAAGTAGGCACAGGTGTTAATTGGTTGTAATTAGTGATTTCGCTGACCTTCATTTTTAAATATTATGATGATTTTTAATTAAATCAAATATTAACAGAGAGATGTTCTGCTTGTGGTGCCAAGGAAACAATCTGCAGAGCTTTTCGTTCAGTAAATAAGATAAAAAATAATGCTCCATTAGTGTATGATAGAAGTTCTGTAGTATGCTACAGAACTTCTATCAAGCACAATGCTTTGCAGCCCTGTTATGTAACTCTGCAGTGATGTGCTGTGATTGATGTAATGTAAAGCAATGGTCTGCTGTAAAAGTGAGCAGTGCATGACTATATGATACTGCAGTGCCCAATATCCATGTAATCGTCTATATATTATCTGTAAAACTAATATTACCAACACAGCTTGAGACTGGACAGTATATAGGAACAGGGTTGCGTCTAAAATTCAATAGAATAAAACAGGGGCACACTTGCTGTTAAAGTTTGAGTGACACTGAAGCGAAAAAAGTTTTTTTTAATAACTTTGCATCATTCTCTAATATTTGCAATTTATAACACTACTCGGCGTTCTAAATGATTTCACAGAGCAGGCTAATTAACTTTTCAAACTTTACTCTGCAGAAAAAACAAAATACAGTGAGAAACAGTTGAGATAATAAGCTTCAGAAGACAGAGCTCTCTGCGACTTTGAAAATCTCAGATAAGCTCTTTTGCATTGATAACAACTGGAGTTTAACTCTTCCTGTACTGGAAACAATATGAAGATTCATTCGTGCCTGGATCCCTCGCAGCTTACAGTCACAGGTCTCCTTTGTAGAGATTATAATAATAATTACAACAGAGAGAAAATGTGGGCATCAACCAAGTGAACCTGACAAATCTGGCTTGCAAATTTGGCCTATTGGCTAATCACGAGACATTGCTCATGCAAATATGCATTTGCTTTCGCATTCCTAAATATGCAGGGTCAAAAACCCAAAACTGCAAAACAATTTTGACCCTACATATTTAGGCATGCGAAAGCAAATGCATATTTGCATGAGCAATGTCTCGTGATTAGCCAATAGGCCAAATTTGCAAAGCCAGATTTGTCAGGTTCACTTGGTTGATGCACACATTTTCTCTCTGTTGTAATTAGCTTTGTAGAGATTATAATGCAACTTCAACTCAGCATTAAATGGAGATGTGTTTAGAAATAGAGGCTGCATTTCAATGTCTACCAAGGCGCTGCAGCTGATAGCAGTGTGCGAATAAGAGGGGAGTATACATGATTCTCCCTCAAAACGGGTCTGTCTTTGCTTTGGATATGAAGAGTTTTATTTTTCTATTCAGAGGCCTTCTAAAAATGTTTTGAATTACAGTCTAAAATGAAATGTTTACTTACTCATATAATCATTTGCACTCGTCTATTATATGAGCCAGTGGTGTTAGACTGCCTCATTCGCTGCGTAAATGTTCTGCTGGTTTCAGTAAACAATCAAAATTAAAGACTAAAATAAAAGTCGCTATTTCTCCTAACCGTCAGCGCTGAATAGATTTGTTACGTACCGTTTCTCATTTCTATCACCTTCTGCTGCAACTCATTTTTTTCAGCCAATTGGTTCAGTTCCAGCTTATGTGACGAGAATATCTTCAATCGAGACTTTGCAACTTCAATTTTGAAACTTAGTTGTTTCTATTAGAGGAAAAAATAAATCAGCAGATGGTGAAATATTTCGAAAGCGCAATTTATTGCCAACACTTTAACCTTTAAGAAACCGTATACATTAACAACGCAATTTAAACCTGAAAACTTTTTAAGCACTTGACCAAATGTTAGGTCATCACACCATATAGTTTACGCTCCCTTCCAAATTTGTTTTATAGTAAGTCCACAGACATTAATCCTCTGGGATTTAATGCTTTCAAAGATGGAGAAAGTGGTACATGTATTCATAATAGACAAGGAAATGACAGAATGGGGTTGAGTGGGTAAACCTCTGGTGCCATTAATGCCTGGTTTATCTATCTTTTTAAAATGATTTTTCCATCTTTACTTCAACTTACAATTTTAAAAAAGATTTAAAGTAATACTTAAAGGGGTTCTGTGGATTTAAAAAAAAAACAAAAAAACTGACACTTACCTGGGGCTTCTACCAGCACCCTGCCGTCCTCTACGATACTCTGTTCCCTGCCGCCGGTCACGCTCCAATTATTCCTCTAACTAGACGAATGCAACTGCATCTGCGCAGCCTAGCTCCCGCTCATGTCTCCGGGACTATAAACTCTTGTACACCATACTAATATTAATGACTTCCTGAACGTATTACACTATTTTGGGCTCTCATGTTCCTTTTTCTCCTTCTGCAAGTTTATTCCTGACGTGTTCTGGACCCCATCCATGACATTTTTGAAGCTCCCTGCAGCTTTTCTTTGGTCTAAGATCAATTTATAAAATGTGGTTATTGCTTCCAAGATGGCCGTGACCACGTAACTACTTCCAGGGCATTGCGGCATGCATTAATTCCATGCACATCATCCTAGAGCCATGCATAAGAGGACAACAGGTCTGAGAATGCACAGTATGTTCTACCCTGCAGCCAGAGCCGGTTCTCTCATGAAGCAAGGTGCAACGTGCAACACTTTCATCAGGCGCAGAGATTACAGGGGCGGCATGTTTGTACTGTGTTTTTACACTTACAGCATGCAGTCAGAGTAGGAGGTAAAGTGAGAGGAGAGCGAGCGAGGTGAAGAGGTCAGCCAGTCAGTTATTGTGTTGAGCTGCAGGCTGCAGCATGTCATATCTCAAGTTGTTGCATCTTCTCCCTTGCTGACTGAGAACATTAAATGAAGTAGAGTAAAAGTCAGGTGCTGTGCCATCATTTCATATTGGGGGGTACGGGGGGGGCACATCCTCACAAGTTTGCCTCGGGCAGCAAAAAGTCTAAAACTGGCCCTGCCTCCAGCTGCTGAGCGTGAGTGGTTTTGCCTGCAATGGGCATGTAGCACACGTCCCATTGCAGCTGATGCCTCCTCTTCCTGCTTCTTGTTCTAG
Organism: Hyperolius riggenbachi; assembly: GCF_040937935.1. Lineage (NCBI taxonomy): Eukaryota > Metazoa > Chordata > Amphibia > Anura > Hyperoliidae > Hyperolius > Hyperolius riggenbachi. The sequence continues at coordinate 330,950,230 of NC_090648.1, read as the reverse complement.
CTAGTCCTGTATTTGGACTGCGGATTCCAGTGAATCGGGGTGGCTGAGACCCGCGAATCTTAGCCTGGGTAGGATATCTCCCAAGACTTACTAAGTATTTAAGATTATGTTAAAGTGTAACTGTCAGGCATAAAATCAAAAATCAATTCTTTATTTTTATCTGGTAAACAAGTAATACGGATGCTAAACAGGCAATCCAAAAGTTAAAATCTCTATTACTTTTCTTGTTTATAAATGATCATTCCCCAGTTTACCTGACTCTTATTTGGTACGTTGCCGCAAAAAGGAAGTTGCAGGGCATGCTGGGTTGTCTTTTTTTTGCTTCTTGATTTCCCCTCAGACTTAACTAATGTACAGAAGCAAAAAAGGGCAACCCAGCATGTCCTGCAACTTCCTTTTTGCGGCAACGTACCAAATAAGAGCCAGGTAACTGGGGAATGATCATTTATAAACAAGAAAAGTAATAGAGATTTTAACTTTTGGATTGCCTGGTTAGCATCCGTGTTACTTGTTTACCAGATATAAATAAAGAATTGATTTTTTATTTTATGCCCAACAGTTACCGGCACTCTTTAATGCATAAAAAAAGTCTAAAAAAAAGTCTTCAGGTACAATTTTAAGTTTGAAAGCTGGGAAATATGGCAGCAATTTGCATAAACTGCTGCTAATACATACTACTGAATTAAGCATCAGGAATTTACACACTGCTAAAAATGAAAACACACAACTGGTAATAATTATTTTCATACATCATATCTACACGTTTTTACCTTAGGCTTCATATAAATGCTAGACGGTTCTCAGCCAAGGCGGCCAGTTCGGCCAGAACTCTGCCCCGAACTATCGCCCAAAAAGATTAATCCCTATGGGCGGCAGTACTTTCGGCACTTTATTTAGCCTGAGGAAGTGGGGAGACCCATGAAATGCGTTGCCTGTGCTTATTAAAAATTCATTATGTTTATATATGGATTTTTCGTTATTGGGGTAAGCTACTAACCTCTTTTTCTCTTACTGGTTTTTAACTCTGTTTTATACACTCCTGGGTGCCTCTTACCCCCTTTGTGCTTGTTTTTCTCCTCGTGAGGGCTAAGTCTGGTCACCACGTGGCTGATGCCATATGTCAGGACCTTACTATTCTTTTTCAAGAGTGTGAACATCACCACCCTCTCTAGGCACCCAAGTGGATTTGGAAGTGTACATTTCCACCTGCTTCCAGTGTGAGTATTCATTTCTCCTAATTTTCATTTTTACACATTTAGTGATGTACTGCACCATTTGGGCTCCTGTTGTCCCTGTATTTTCTTCTTAGGGTGCATTGTTCACCCTGCCACTCAACATGGTTTGCAATAGGATGTCTCTTGCTCTTCCCCCCTTTCCACAGGGCAGAACAGGCTACTCAGCGGGGAAGCCCAGAGGCGTGCCTTTATGACAATTGTTTTCAAAATTGTGAATAATCATTTAACGTCTTTATGTAGCTTTAGAAATGGTCTCACAATAACATCAGTGATGCAAGAGTCAAGTAAATGAGCAGTTACCATTTAAATAATGTCATTTATGCATGCTCTGCATAAATTAAACACAAAGAAAGGATCTTCTGCAACATGGTGTAAATGGCAGTGCCTTTCTGAAACACTTATTAGTCTATTTATAAAGTCTAAATCCAATTACAATTCTATCATGCAAGGTCAACCGCACGCTTATGTCACTGAGGAATTGAAATTGGCCCTTGAGCAAGGAATGGCTTGGGCCAGTCTTCTGCTTTACGCTCATGAGTCATACTTGCTTAGCATTAATAAATATTTTTAGAACAAGCAGATTATTTTGAGCTGTTTAAATATTTAACGAGAAGGCAGCTAATAACATGATTTTGAATTAACAAAATATTTTTATGTAGCATCAGTAATTTATATTGCTTGAACAGCTTTGTGATAATAAAAATTTAACAATTTATAGTTATTAATGTTTTCATTTTCTTGCATAGATTTAGTTTATATAAACTAGGCTACGGGGGCAGAAACACATTTCTAATGTTTGTTTATAAAGGCAGTACACCAACGATATTACTTCCTGTACCTTAAAAGTTGGGCCCTGAACAATAATGAATTATAAGTGCAATATTTATTATGCCACATTTTATGCCACATTTTAAGATACCACCTCAGTGGCACTGGTAGCCTGCACAGATAGCCAAGTTAATTGTCTTACCAACCCATATCCAGCATTAACCCTACTGCTAGTGTGCTGCCTAGTTTCCATTACCATCAGAAAGAAGAACCACATCATTTAAGAATCTATTTGCCCTATGCCATTCTAGCAAAAATCTATTAACCCTTCGCACTCTCGCATGTAAATGTTCAAACAAATGCATTCACAGATTCACTCATCCAGGCACCACTGTGCCACTATGCCATTCTAGGTGAAATATTTGCTTGTGTGTGAGTCTCTCATCATCTGACATCACTCAGGAATTACCGGTAAATTCAATTGCCAGCGTCACTACGTGATTGCGGATCAAGATGAGCCTCACTCAGGAGAGTAAGGTTCATACGCCTGAGCATTGCTAGCAGCTGTTAGGCAATTGTGGGCTACACAGCACTGCTACCTTGCTCCAATGTTAAAGCGTTGCACCTTGGCACCTGGAGCCAGGTGCACCGACCCTCCTCCTGTATCCACAGCCTCAATGCCGGGCATATTTACCCTCCTTCAATGTCCAGTGTCAGGCACCCCAACACTACCCAGATTCCCACCACTACAGTGCCACTCAACCAACCCTCTTTTGCCATTCAGTGCATCTGTGCCAGGGTACCCAGGCACCATTGTTCCTGCTGCAGCAGCACCAACCGCACAGGGACCACATGTAGCATCTACCACTCTACTGTGTCCTGTGAAATAAAAGCCCAGCAAAAAGCATTTTCAAACCTCCTGCTTTGGCTTCCCATTGGTCCACTAAACTGTCCACTAAATTGGAATCCTCCACAGGGTGGGGAGCGGTGGCTTCGGCATGTGTGGTGGGTAGCAGCAGTAGTAGAGGTGCAGTCAGCAGTGTGGCTCTGTGGAGGTGGGGACCATCTGCCCCTGGCAGAATTTACCTTTTTCTGACAAAAAGCTGCAGTAGTCCAACAGGAAGTTTCAGTTGGGGGGTGGGGCAATTCTTAAATTACAATAGTAGAAAGAAGAAGACAGAAGTAAAAACACAAAAAAGTGTCACAAACTGATAGATGCAAAAGAAGAAAAAGAAGAAGAAAGAAGAATTGTTAAAGGAAACCTGAGATTAAAAGAAAAAAATCATAAATACCTGGGGCTTCATCCAGCCCCATCCAGCATGATCACTCCCTCAGTGCTGTCCTCTGCCTCCTGGATCTTCCGTAATCTTTGTAACTTTGGCAGTCGGGGCTTACTGCACATGCTCGGCCCGGCCGCTCATGCCCACTCCACTCCCTTCGCCTTATGGAAGATCCAGGATGTGAAGGACGGCGCTGTGTGAGCGATCAGGCTGGAGGGGGCTGGAGGAAGCCCCAGGTATGTATGATTTTTTTTGTCCATCTCTGGTACACTTTAATTACTTAATAGCAATATTAGTAATATAAGTAAAATTAAAACTACGCTAAACAGGGAGTCCAAAATTACCCCTTTTACTCTTTTCAAGGGTAAAGAATGTGCATTTAGGGGTCTCCTTCTTAAATCCCAGGTACCAACCTAAGCCCTTCCCATATCTATCTCCACATGCATGAGTGTAGTTTACCCCACCTTGCTATCATAAATACATCAGTTCTTCGGCAGAGTCTTCTAATTTAAAATCTCCTAGATAAGCTAATTTACAGCTGGGACCTCCAGAGGTAAGAGAGAGAATTACATTTGTTGAAACAAGTTCTTCTCTTGGCTGTTGCTTGACAGAAAGTGGAAGCGGTTAGAGCAAGCCCCGACGGCAAGCAGCCTTCCTGACCTGAGAGGAGCTGTTACAAATTAGCAAGTCTAGGAGGCTTTTAAATAGGAATTTTCTGCTGAAAAACTGAGGTCTTTATTATTACATACATCTTTATTATTACATACGTTAGCAGGGTTATCAGAATATTGTGTTTTTTCGTCATGGTGCCCCTTTAAAGCTCTTTCTAGTTTCTTTCAATCAACTCAGTTTTGGTCACAGATAAGTATTTTAGTGTCTCAGCTATCATAACTTGTACTTCCTCTCTTATTTTGCTTCTGTGCTGTAGCTTTGAACTCAATTTTAGAAAAACCTTTCTGGTGCTGCATAAATTCCTAATCTTTGACTAATTCTTAAAGCCCAACTAATCCCAAGTCAATTTCTCAAATAAATCATGCTGATTAGTGTAAATTAGAATTACCATTGCAAGTGACCTTTTCAAGTTCAAAAACTGTTAAGAGGCTGTGCACCTAGCTAAACAGAGTTAAGACCTGCAGTGCCCGAGTAGTTTCTGGTTATCCAACTGAGGTCTTACAAATGCTAAATGCCTACTTCCTGTATGCCCTCCTTATATAGAGGACACACTTCCTACTGCAATTCAAGGATGATGGAAATTCAGTCTGGCAATGATTGTTTTTTCTGCAATGGCTATCAGAAGTTACACCCCATTGATCCGCCAATCCCCTTACTCCAAAGAAGAGGAAGCTAACTATAGAGCAGTGTTCCAATTGCCTTTAGTCCTTGAAATAGGAATTACGTTCATCAACCCTACATGCCCCCCTCCAGCAGTGGCACCTGTACACATGTGCCTATTGCACCTAATGGCAAATCTGGCCTGTACTCTATGTCTAGCTCCTGTAAAGATTGGAAAATTGGATTGTGTGTGGTTACTGATCTTCCCACAGTAGAAACAAACTGTATTCATCATATCCAATGCATATTTGTGTACCTTTTATACTTACAGCATAATTAACAACACTTCTGGTTTGCTTGTATTTCAATCCAGCCATAGAAATGAAACACACATAGGCACACACAGCCTGGAGGTCACCCTATGTTGAATATAAAATATAATCTTGATTAAAGAACAGCGAGGTGCAAAGAAAAAACATATTTTAACATATATTACACATGTATGTTCTGCACTGTACAGAGAACATCAAACACTCCAACTGCCCCTCCGCAGGGCTCACAATTGCATTTCTAGGACTAATTTTGGGGGTGTGATGAATTCAAATGTTTACAAAAATACAAGCATGAGGAGAACATAAATATTCCACTCACATCATCCTAGTTGGATTACAACCTGAGCCTTTAAAGAGACTCCGTAACAAAAATTGCATCCTGTTTTTTTTATCATCCTACAAGTTCCAAAAGCTATTCTAATGTGTTCTGGATAACTGCAGCACTTTATACTATCACTGTCTCTGTAAAAAATCAATGTATCTTTCCCCTGTCAGACTTGTCGGCCTGTGTCTGGAAGGCTGCCAAGTTCTTCAGTGTTGTGGTTCTGCTATGAACTCACCCTTCCAGGCCCCTCTCTGCACACTGCCTGTGTGTTATTTAGATTAGAGCAGCTTCTCTCTTCTCTCTTATCTTTTACAAGCTGGATAAATCGTCCTCTGAGCTGGCTGGGCTTTCACATACTGAGGAATTACAAACAAGGGCAAAGCTGTTTGCAGGAAGAAAAGAGCAGCCTGAAACTTCAGTGCATGGGGGAAAGAAACACACAAATAATCTCCTGAGATTCAAAAGGAATGCTGTATACAGCCTGCTTGTATATGGATGTATTTTTCTATGTGTGGACATACTGTACATCAACCTACTTCCTGTTTTGGTGGCCATTTTGTTTATTTATAAACAAACTTTTTAAAACGGTTTTTAACCACTTTTAATGCGGCGAGGAGCTGCGAAATTGTGACAGAGGGTAATAGGAGATGTCCCCTAACGCACTGGTATGTTTACTTTTGAGCGATTTTAACAATACAGATTCTCTTTAACACAAGATGAGAGTTCCAGGCATTTCTGCCAACATATTACCCATTAGCCACCATCTTTAATTTTCTAACTGCTCAAGGCTCAGTTATAAGTATAATATGTTAAGTAACACCTACTCTGAACAGCAAAATCCTTTTAATATGCAGTTCAGGGTTGCTGAATTGCTCTTAAATAGTACCTGAAGTGACATGATGAGGTGCACATAGGTAAACACACTGTAATACTAGCCCTAGTAAGAAACTGTATGGAGTCACTTTCTGTTTTCCAGTACAGCAATAGTTAAAAAACAAAACAAAAACTTTTGTCAATCATCATCTGTGCAAAGGTGTTTGTTGAATTCAATCAAGTTTCCAGAAAAGTAAATAGAAGCTAAAAGGCTGAGAAGGCAGTGTTGATTCTAAGCAGCAACTTTGACAGTCTAATACAATCTTAAAATGAAACCATTAAAATAAAAATAAAAATATGAGACTCCTTTGTATATTACTACTGTTTTATTTGCCACTGGTACTACACACATAACTAGTTATCTCATAAGTTTATTTTCACTTCAGGTCCACTTTAAGTATGTCAACCCCAACGCTCCATAGTGACAGCAACCCTGTTTATGAAATTAGGACAAAACAGGGTTAAGCTGTTTATTATACTACTGTTAGCTTGACATTCACTCGAAGTAAACATAAAAAACATATAATACTTTTTTTGTTGTAGAAAACAGTTTAAGGGAGTTCTGTCAAATTGTGCTTGTTCAATACATATGGCCATAGGAGCTCAATGAAAGGTGTAGGCAGAGTTCATTTCTAGACACTTCCAAGAAGGATGAAGATAAATGGAGAAAGCAGGAGCTTATGTTAGTAGATAACATAAACACCAATCCCTGGTCTTTAAACACCAATCCCTGGAACAAAGAAATAGTGGCACCTATAATTCTGTCAACAACTTGTAAACAATAGCCTCTGTCACTGATTTATTAAAGCTGCTAAAGTAGGAAGAATCAATAAAGTATGCTATCTGAACTATAGGTCATTGGCTTACTTTTAAGCTTTCTGATAAAATGATTTAAAAAGTAAACTTTAAATATCAAATATTGGCTTCATGGTGTAATTGTTTTTTTTTTTTTATCTCTCCTTTCTCAAATGAGTTTTTTTGGTCTTAGAAGTTTGTGACACATTAAAAAAATATAATGGTGTTTATAAAAAAATAATATTCAAACCACAGGCACAGAGGTACCAAAAAGGGTAAAACATAAATGTATATTTATAAAGATAAAAACAAGGGGAAGTAACACTTACCTCCCCATTGAAGAGTCAGTAAGATATCATTAAAACAAATGTTTATTAAATACTCCAAATGTTGCTCCTTTGGAGTATTATGAAAATAAGTAATTTTGGGACTTTATGAAAATAAGTATTATAATTTGATGAAGTACCAGTTCCACAGCTCCTAAATATAAATAATAAAAAGAAGAACCTTTCCTTCCCCCTTATAGTATATGTTGGGATGTATATCTGTGATTGTGGAGGAAACTAAACAAAAAACTGATGTCTAAATGTCAAGACTGGAGTTTTGACTAAAGCCAGTCTAAGTTGCTGCTCAGTCTCATTGTCAAAGGTGATGAGAAAACTATGAAAATCACCAAAATGATATAATACTAGGTGTAGATTCAATATTTACTGCATTTGGCAAATTGACTGAATCCTATTTATTTTGCTTTATGATTTACACTTCATGTTAGTGTGCCTTTTGAGCTTTTGAGCTACTGTATGCTTTGTTAGCTGAAACTATTCACTTAAAGGGAACCTAAAGCAAAGTAAAAAAAAAAAAAAAAAGATGTTCACTTACCGCCCTGTAAACGCACCATCCTGGAACGATCCTCCGGTCCCCCGCCGCGGCTAAGTTTTGTTTTCCACCGACTGGCCAGTTGATGGAAACTGCACCTGCTTGGCCCTGGCCACACGCGTCCTTGATCACGCTCCTGCCACTTGGACCGTCTTGCAAATGCGCAGTAGGCGGAAATCTTGTACTGCGCATGCGTAGGACGCTCCCGGCAGTGGGAGCGTGATTGAGGACGTGCGTGGCCAGGACCACGCAGGTGCAGTTTCCATCGACTGGCCGGTTGATGGAAAACGAAACTTAGTTGCGATGAGAGACTGGAGGTTGGAGGATCGCTCCAAGATGGTGCTGGCACAGGGTGGCTGCAGGGGGCTGGTAGAAGCCCCAGGTAAGTGAAAGTCTTTTTTTCATACTTTGCTTTAGGTTCCCTTTAAAGAGTACATCAGAAGATAAAGTCATGTAAGAACATTTGTTGAATGCAATAAAACATTTTTTACTTTTACAGATTTATGTACAGTTGTTTTCAGGAACTCAAGACCAATACAAAAGAAAATCAAAGCAAAGGTAAAATGGTTCCTCGGAGCAGCCAATCAGTATCTTTGCTTTGTCTTTCTGTTTTCAATTCATGTTTTCATTTCATTAAAAACCTGAATGGATGCTTTGGCCAACTGCTCTACTTTCCTTTACACTGGTCTCGATAAATGTGCCTTGATTTCCTATACATTTAAAGGGAACCTGAAGCAAGTAAAATTATTTAAAATAAACACATGATGTACCTGCAAATAAATATTACATACTTACCTCGCTGTCAGTTCCTTTCAGAAGCTCACTATTTTCTTCTTACAGTGATCCCTTCCAGTTCTGACAAGATTTTGTCAGAACTGAAATATACCAGTTGCTGTCAGTTATACTGTATATCAGCTGCTGTCAGTTACAACTGAATGTGCAAGGTAAAGTCTATGTTTCCCTATGGCTCAAGTGGGCGATATTACAGTTTAACAGTGTGCTGACCAGGAAGCTGTTATGGGGTAATGGCCATTTTCAAAATGGAAGCCAGAGAATTCCATTGATCACAGTGAACAAACAGGATGTGGGAGAGGAGAAAGAGATTGAGGAGTAGACTACACTGGAGGTAAGTATGACGTGTTTATGTTTATTTTGACTTTTAATTTTCAGTTCAGGTTCTCTTTAACTGAACTGCTGTGTATCTTAGCTCGAAGTGGCTGATTTTTTAAAACTATATTTTTGCAGTAGGTTATACAGCAAGTACTAAACAGGAAATATGTAATATTCTGTCATTATATAAAGACTTCAGCTTGAATCCTTTACAGATTTTCACTAATGATTTTTATGTTGTTGCACTCATCATGTTTATTTCCCTTGAGTTATTTAAACAGCCAGCTCACACAAAATTGGTTTCTTCAGTTTTTAGAGCATTTTCCTTCTTCCAGCATTAGCGTTATGAGCTGGCCTTGAGGTAGCCCTAAAAGACCACTATAGCAAAAATTGACATTGTGCTGCCCCTATATAATTCATATAACAGCAGTAGAAAAAAAACCTCAATTTACTTTGTGTAAAAACAAATATAATACCTGGCAGCATCTGCAAACAACTACCGACATGGTAGGGATTGGTCTCTTCCATCTAATACTTCTAAGAGCCATTATTTCACTGCTGAAGTTTCAGTTGCTTTGACAAGGTAATGATTTGCCAGGTTAGAGAACAGAAAAAAACAGAGACAGAATCCAGGCTCATCACTGCAGCGCCCTTGTGAGGTTAGTCTGAAGACTATCTGTCCTAAGAGAGGATGTTAGGATATGTGCCACTAATCTTTTGATGGGCTGCTGCACTGTATGCTTGTATGTTGCACTATGCATGCTATAGGGTCAGAGTTAGGACACATACAGTAACCTTTATGACAGATGAGACTCTCTCAGATATTGAGATGTCGCATTTCTGAGCATTTTCATTTTTACACAAAGTACGTATATTGTTTGCTGGATTTGTCCTTTAAGGAAACCACACAGCCAGAAATGTGGGTCAATTTCCTGACTACATTACAAACTGAGAGTTTACCAAATGCATACTGCAGCCTTGCTTACAATCAGATTTTAACAAAACTCAGAAATAATCAACAACAATTGAAACAAAACAATGTGTAAAGTGCTTTCTCCATAGGTCACAAAACACAGGGCATGTCTCAGATCAGCAGTTAGTAGCTGGTAAATTGTGTCATAGGAAAAAGATACCTGCCTGTAAATGCCAGACTAAACAGGTGGCCTGTCAATCTAGACTTCAACACATCCAGGAATGTAGCTGTCCTGATTGACTGTAGCAAGGAGTCAGGGCAAAACTTCAAATGAATCCCCCCCCCCCCCCCCCAATATTCACAACCCTTTCCGTCTCCTTTTGTGAACTCCACAGCCTCGGGGCCCACCACCCATGACAAGCATGACCACAGCAACACCAGATTTGAAGGAGGAACCCCTCTGTTGAACGGAGGTAGAGAAAGTAGTTGTGACTCCCAGCTGTGACCCCCTCCCCCGTGGGTTTACAAAGACTGTTCCCCCTATATTTACATTCCTGGCAAGGAGTTCCAAAGTTAATAGTTGCATGACAAAAGCTTCTGGTTCCAAAGGCCTATTTTTAGGTTCCTAATAGTTGCCTTCTTTAATGCTGTCTTTAAATTCCGTCAAAACAGTCCACTTCCAAGAAAGAGCGGAAGATTTTAGGTTTTTTTTTAATCAAAAATTATTAAATCTGCTAAGCACCAGTTGGGATCATTCTATAATGTGTAGCCTCCTTAGCTTTCTCCTGTGTCAAGGGAAATATGTATCACTTAACCTCCAAATCTAAGTGCAGTTTGTTATCGTTCCTTTTGAGGTTAGATGTTTCTGGAAGGTATTTGCACTTGTTTCATTCTTTTCTAAGTAACAAACATGTATTCACAGCCCATGACATTTATTTTCTGCATGCATAGTTTTCCCTATCAAAAGTGTTTGCCCACCTTCACTTGACCTGGAGGATTTAAACATTTTCTTTTTCCTAAATAATGAGGAAGAAGTAGAACCTTATCCAAGTTATTGGTATTTTCATGTCTCCTATGAAGATCTAATCAAAGAAGATGGTACACCTTATGCAGAAATGTAGTTGGTGCTGGACCCAGTAGCCATCCATCCACAGTTTTCCAAGGAAGGGTCCGCACTGAGACAGTTTGCAGGAACTCACAGGTTTATTGTTCCATTACATACACACAACATGCCATCTGGCCTGCGATCTTTTCAGGGCCACTAGGGGCCTTGACAAAGGGGACCCCTAGTTTATTGTTCCATTAATTGCCTGATTGCAGACCCTTCTTAGGAATACACCGTGAAGATCTTTCCTCACTGGTACCACAATAAGTGGTACCAGGAACAGAACGTGAGGTGAAAGTCAATAAAAAATTATAATTGTCAGCAGGATTGCACATCGTTCTCCATGGAAGACACACATTCTGGTGGTAAAGTCAAAATTAGTGCTGGGACCCACAGGAGCTGTTTCAGCCATGCTTTGGAATCGCTGATAAATTCCAAACATGCTGGCTATGGAAAGTCAATGGAGATAATTCCACAGGAGCGATTGCGACTTCCCCAAATCGCAATTGCAGGTCCTACAACATTTTTGGGGTGATTGCACTGCAATACAACCAACCACTTGAGGCGAGTAGAGACGTACAAATCTGTCTCCACTTGGGTGTCCAAGGGGTAGTGGATGTAGTCATTCTCTTAACAAAAAACAACTGTTACTAAGTGTGGCCAGGCCACCTAGGACCAATATCAGCCCCCCAGTGGAGGGCAAGAAGCTTGATCGGTAAGGGAGCTGAGACTCATGAAATGCATTGCCAGTGCAAAATACATATTAAGTTGTCATTTTTGATGTAAGCCAACTCCTCTTTTTTCATTTTAGTTATTTTTAACACAGTTTTCTATATCCTTGGGTGCCTCTGCCCCCCCCCCCCCCCCCCCGTTCGTTAAGTATAGAGCATATGATACCTTGTACCCAAACCTCTTTTTACAATGTTCTGACTACTACTAACTAACTAATCATTTGCAGAAATGTTGTTCTTCTGCATATTTTATTTCAAAGTCCTGAAAAACGTTGTTATGAAATTGCTGGAAGTTTGTTTCCTACAGCAAAGTATAGAGAAGATAATTTGTTGAGTACAAGTATGAGCTTATGTTAAGTGTTGAAAAATGCAGATTATATTACCACCCACATCACTGATATACTGGTAGTCCTAAAAAAAATGGAGAGGCTACCCATTCTTGAAAAATAAAAGCCTGTGTGCAGTCTTACAAAAAGAGAATATTTTCAATTAGGCCAGTTGTTATAATTTCAAAATCTTTAATTAAAAGGAGCCAGTGGTATATATTAATACATGCACAGACCTTTGCACAGCAGTGCAGTCAATAAAATATTTTATTCTGTAAAATAGTTTTTCTTATGGATCAAAAAGAACTTAAAAAAAAAAAAAACCTAAAAAGAATATTGCTAAACAACAAATAATACAGCATGTGTATAAAGCGCCTAGCATTACAGTAACTTTTCAGCCAAGACTATCATGAACAATTGCTTCAGCTTAGGAAATGCCTCTATGGCAATTATGCAGAACTGCCCGCTAAATAATCTTGAACTATTGGTTTTGGATGAAAAAAAACTTAAAGAGTATATGTAGTTTTGGTCTATGTGAGCTAATGCTGGGCATACACGGCTTGTTTTTGCCACTCGATTCTCCTGTTCGATAGTTTTGCCGCTCGATTCCGCAGTCAATTCTCTTATCTTCCACTCGTTTTTCTTATCGTTTTCCATTAACTGCAATCCGGAATAGAGCAGCAGAACAATCGGGTAGAAATGATCTATCGAGCCATCTTAATGGCTCAAAAACGAGCCGTGTATGTCCAGCATAGGACCTCTAGATATAGACTGTGATGTGCAGTCGTAGAAGAGGGGAGGGACAGATACCTAGCAAGGAGTAGGCTGCACATCCCTTTACCTACAGAAAATAGCAGCAGGGGACATAAAGCCGCATCTACACGAGTAGATGCGGCCACGATGCTCCTTATCAATCGAGCCGCTGATGCGGCTCGATTGATAAGATCCGACAGGACGGATCTCCGCACCACCGATTCCCTGCTCGCTCCCCGCAGGGGGACAATGGCAGGGAATCGAGCGGAAGATAAGCGACGCCGGCGGGGTACGAGCGGGCACGAGCGGGGAATCGAATGCGGCGCACGCGCGGCGAGCGGGGACGCGGCGGGCGCGCGGAAGAGGTGATCCGGCGGCTAATCGAGCCGCCGGATCGCTACAACCTCTCCCCGTGTAGACGGGGCTTAAGACATGCAGGGTAATGCTAAACAGCCATGCTGCTTTTTGTACCTGTGTCTATTTAGTTTTTAAGTAAAAGTTTTGATCAGTAGTGGAGCATATATAGAGGTTATGTGAGCTACTCTATTTTAAGTTTGTAAAAAAGCATTACTGTTGCCAGAGATCAATAAACACACACAGAACTGTGTACATACATACAAAATTCTAGCCCTTGTTACCACAGTAATGTAGATAAAGCTTTCCAGGATACCTGTCTCCTGTTTTTTTATGTAGCTCATCTTTCCCAGAAATATGCGCAATTGTTGAGGCAACCTTAAAGGGCTTTTATTGCATGGAGCTTTGTTTTTGGTGAAACGATTGGGACAACTTGCTAGGTATTTAAGAGTGTTAGCTTATTACAATATTGAGGCTGACCATCAAGGCCGGGACAAGGTTCCCCAGCACCAGAGGCTGAGACTTCAAAGTGCGCACCCCTCCCCCCCCCCCCCCGCGCGTGCCTTGCTCAGTACACACACATATAATATATACACACACATACATACATACATACAATACACACACATACAGTATACATACACACAGTACACACACACACACACACACACACACACACACAGTACCCATGTACGCACATACAGTATACAGAGTATACACATACAGTAGACATACACATACAGTACACAAACAGGTCACACAGAGTTCATACAGTACACACATACAGTATACACATACACACACACACAGAGTACAGTACACTCATACAATACTCTCATTCATTCATTCTCTCTCTCCCTCCCTCCCTCCCTCGCTCTTCTCTCTCCATCTACTCCAACCTGCTTCATTAAGGCATGCATGTGAAAGCAGCTGGGTCCTCCTCCCCTTCAGTCAGCCGAGGTCTTGGCGTTCATAGTGCTATCAGGCACTGTCCCTCCCCCGTCCAGTCCAGTCACAGCTCAAACTTGCAGCAAGTCTTCAGGCAACTCTGCAGGAAACCGGTGCCACTTCCATTAGAGCAAAAGCCGGCTTCTTGCTGTTGCCTAGTTACATGATGCCACAGCCGTGCCTGTCATCTCTGTGATGACAGCACGGCTATTATGGAGCAGTGGGGCGCGCTACACAGGCAGCGCACACCGGGGAGATTAGCTCAGTGCCGGTGCGCAGAACCAGCAGCAGGAGTGTGGCACCGGGCACAAAACAATATGTGTCAAGCGGGTGGTGTCCGTGGTGAGGAGAGCTCAAAGGAATGCGCCCTCAAGTGGCTGCGCTCATAGGCTGCAGCCTGCCCAGCCTCTGCCTCGGCCCTGCTGACCATATCCTTAAAGAGAACTCAAGGCAGAAAACAAAAAAACAATAAAACAAAACAAAAAACGTACTACTTTAACCAGGTCTTCTCCCTGAGTCCAACAATCCGCTCCTTGCCGTCTAACATCGCTCCGTTCAACTAACTAACACATGAGGAGCTCAAGAGGATACTCCTGTTTGGCACTGAACTGCAACTGCACTGACATATCTTATACCTTCCGAAGGTAAGTTAAGGCAAGGATCTCTAGTGTGACTGCGTTTTCTTAAAATCCTGGAATTATATATGGGTAAATTGTGGAGGATTATTGTAGCTAAAGTTAAGTGAGCACAGAGTAATAATGTGATTTGTTAAAAAAAAAAATGTGAAAGAAAATTGGTTGCTAAATCTTCCAGAGTTGACAGATTGCATTTTTCTGAGAAGAAGTAATTTTTTTTCTGGTAGAAAACAGTTAATTATTGCAGAAAGAAACTCTTCGCTGTGTGATCTGAAATAATCAAGTGAAGTTGAGCAGGTAACCAGGGAAACCCAGCTGCAGGCATTTCCAGCATTGTATGGCTCCCATGGAGGAACATATTTTCCATTTTATGTGTTTGCTTTCTATATCCCTGCGATTTCACTTATCTAAAATCTGTATCCAACAGTAAATGCGACAACCTCATGCTAGGACGGGCAATGATGCTTTTTACCAACACCCTATTAGGATGGGCAATGATGCTTTTTACTAATATCATGTAAGGATGGGCAATGAGGTGTTTCTGCCCTGTATAAAATAAATTAAAAAAACATAAAACTTCACTTCATTGTATGAATACATACATTTTGACTTCTTAACATGAACTTGTTAAGTTTGATAGCGCTCCAGAACACAAATTTATAAGTCTTATTTAAAGGCAAACGTAAAAATATCCACTTAAGGCCATGGAGGACTTTTGAATTTGTGATTTGTCTTCAAAGTATTCTCTATTGAATAAAACCATCCACCCCTTTACCATTGCACCCACACTTGTGGCATACATGCAAAAAGGGCACTGGGAAATTTGGGTGCAGGTTGAAGCTGAAAAACGTCTCACCCTGCTATTGCAAATTTACCGGAAACATTACCGTAATTACTATTCCTCCTCCAGGCCGCCATGGACTCAGGGGTAAGATGCAATTCGGCTGCAAGCTATTGCTAGCAGCTGAATTGCACTGTTTGTTTGTTTTTTCCTGTAATTTAAGCTCCGTCTTTTGCTGGTGCCCAAATAACCCTCTGAGCCCCACTGTAGCTGTAATTCACGTTACAACTTATTGCAGCGCCCAGATGTCCAGTGCTCTTTTTGCCTGCCTCAAATCTTGTGGCCATGTGCTGACTGCCAGAGTGCAGCAGGAAGTTACTGAGATCTGTAAAAAACCTGAAAAAACAGCAAACACCATTATCATTTTCCAAATTGAAGACACTTGGAACTAAGGATGAGCTTCAGATTATCACATTTTAGCCTTTGTGACATCTTAACAGGGATGTAACTAGAATGTGTGGGGCATGCTCCGGCATGCAGAGTAGCTCAGGGAGCAGTGTAATATTTAACTGCTCCAGCCATGTGGGCCTCCTCCATGCTTCAGAGCCACACACTCTGCTGCAATCACATGACCCACAGCAGTCATACGATAGGGAGTGGAAAAATATCTGCAGGGTGTGTAGCTGTAAAGCATTTACAGCTACACACCCTGCGCTGCGTAATATGTTGGCGCTTTATAAATAGAATAAATAAATAAATAAATAAGGAGAACCGCAGTGCTGGAGCTGGTAAATATTGCATATTAAATATTGTGCTACTCTGCATGCCAGTGGGGAGAGGGAGGAGCTATCCACTATCACGGGGGCTATAAGTAATTTTAACCTGCCTGGCGTTCTATTAAGATCGCCAGGCTGGCAACCGGACGCTTTTTTTTTTAATAAAACAAAAACTATTTCATGCAGCCAACAAAAAGTTGGCTGCATGAAAGCCCACTAGAGGGCGCTCCTAATCCGCACTTCTGTTCGCCTCCGGCGATCAGAAGTAACAAGAAGGGCCGCGATGAGCTTGTTTTGCTTTCCTCGTCACCATGGCGACGAGCGGAGTGACGTCATGGACGTCAGGCGACGTCCTGACGTCAGCTGCCTCCGATCCAGCCCTTAGCGCTGGCCGGAGCTGTTTGGTCCGGCTGCGCTGGGCTCGGGCGGCTGGGGGGACCCTCTTTCGCCGCTGCACGCGGTGGATCGCCGCGCTGCGGTGGCGATCAGGTAGCACACGCGGCTGGGAAAGTGCCGGCTGCGTGTGCTCCTTTTTATTTCATTGAAATTGGCCCAGCAGGACCTGAGCGGCACCCTCCGGCGTCTCTGGACGAGCTCAGCTCGTCCAGAACGCTCAGGAGGTCAATAAATATAACTTCAGATTTTGTGGCAAGAGTATGTGTATTAATTCACTCATCACTGTTACAAAAACACAAGCTGGTGCACCAGGTTAGTTGTGATTATTCAGAACCTTGTCAAAGAGGAGTCTGGAATAGAGGTGGCCCGAACAGTTCCAGGCGAACTTTAGGTGGTTCGCGTTCGCCGGCGAAGGCGAACTTTTGTGGAAGTTCGTTTCGCCCCATAATGCTCCATTGAGCAGAACTTTGACCCTCTACATCACAGTCAGCAGACACATTATCACCAATCAGACTACACTCACTCTTGGAGCCCCACCCCCCTTATAAAAGGCAAGGTTCTCCTGTCGTTTTACTCACTTGTCTGCCTACAGTAATTAGTTAAGGGACAGCTGCTGACAGACTCTGCTAGGGAGAGTTTAGTTAAGCTCTTGTAGCCTTGTTCCTAGCTGATTGTTATTCCTTATATTACCCTCCTCCCTCTCTCCCTCTCTCCCTCCTCCCGGAGGGAGGAGGGTCTCATCTTCCAGGGAATTGTAGTATTTCAAAAGCCAGCTTACATACCATGGCTGGGAATTGAACCCAGGTCTGAGTAGGTAACTCACTTAACCACTATACCACCAACAACACTACATGCTGAAGCCAGCCTAGCATGTACTATTATGATCAATCCAAGAGAAAAAATAGCTTGCTTAAGGATTTGTAGCATGTCAAAAGCCAACTCACATTGGCTGGGGATAGAACCCAGGTCTGAGTGTGTGGTAGGTAACTCACTTAACCACCATACAACCACCAACACTACATGCTGAAGCCAGCCTAGCATGTACCATTATGATCAATCCAAGAGAAAAATTACCTTGCTTAAGGATTTGTAGCATGTCAAAAGCCAACTCACTCAAGTTTGCGACATCTCTAGTCTGGAACAACCTGTATTATTAAAGCCTGAAATTGCATGTAAAGGAAAACAATATAGGCTTCTCCAGTTCTCAAAGTACCCTACACATAGGGTCAAATCCAATTACCATTTTCTTCTAAGTTCTCCTAGTTTTTGCATAGTGGTTAGTACTCTCGCCTTGCTGTGCTGCATTCCCGGTTCAAATCCCAGCCAGGGCAACATCAGCAAGGAATTTGTATGTTCTCCCCTTGTATGTGTGGGTTTCCTCCGGTTTGCACCACATCCCAGAAACATACACATAAATTAATTGGCTTCCCCCCAAATTGGCCCTAGTCTTCGATCCATGCACTACATGATACATACGAATATGGTACGGATTAGATTGTGCACC
This sequence comes from Hyperolius riggenbachi, assembly GCF_040937935.1. Taxonomy (NCBI): domain Eukaryota; kingdom Metazoa; phylum Chordata; class Amphibia; order Anura; family Hyperoliidae; genus Hyperolius; species Hyperolius riggenbachi. The sequence continues at coordinate 330,932,142 of NC_090648.1, read as the reverse complement.
CCTCTGAGGGACAGTTAAGTGACAAGACAATATACTCTGTACAGCACTGCAGAAGAAGTCGGTGCTATATAAATACTAAATAAAAAGAATACATTTAAAATAACTTTTCAGCACTCTGCAATTGAGTACCAATTGAGTAAAGTATCAAAAAGTAGGTTTAAAGTACTGTCATTTTTTTTTCTCATAATTTTCTTGCCTGCTGGCTGCTTAAAGGGCATTTTAATCTCTAACCCGCCCCCTACTTTAACACCTTTTTGCCTAAACTGCAATAAACAAATCAGTGAATACAATATAGCATCTACAGTAAGTTTGCTCTGACCAAATCAGTAACCTGATAACAACCCCAGTGTATTCTGACCTGAAGCAGGTCATCGCAGGAGAAAGATGTCCTTATGAACAGCAGTTCCTCTAATGTCTTTAGAGCCACGTTCACAGTCCACCTTGAAAAGAGGAAAAATAAATTGCAGTCAAAATGCAATAAATTGTGAAATGTTTAGAAATAGCATGATGCCAATCAGTTTGTTTACCGGTCATCCAATAGAACTTCTGCTGCAAATGTCTGAGGAAGAAAATAATTGACCAGGCTGCAGAGAACCCTGCAGTGCACCAAATCTTCTATTCTTCTTATCTCAGCTTTGGCATCCTTGGAAACAGAAAAAAATATAATAATACAAGATCAAGTACAAAAAAAAGCAGATAAGAAAGAAAATAAGATAATAAAATGGACATAAAGACATTTGTTAATAAGAAACAAACACATTGCAGTCTATGCCCTTGCCTTGCTGTTAAAGATTACACACCTCAAGCCAACTAAGTTACAGTTCCATATGGTAAAAAGCAATGTAGAAACAGTCTTACTAGCTGACACAAAAATCTGTGTATTAGGCTTATGTTTTTTAAAAAGATAATCATCATCATCAATTGTCCTTCCTGCACATGAAATGTAACTTGACTTAAAAGTAGAAATCCAGGAACAGAGGGCCAGATTTATCAAGAGTGTCTGAGACAAAATATTAGTAGGTTTTTAGAACTGTCTGAGAACTGTTTCAGACATCCTAAGAAATCAGTAGATAGTGCAGATTCCTTCTTAAAGAGGAACTCCAGTGAAAATAATGTAGTAAAAAAAGTGCTTCATTTTTTTACCATAATTATGTATAAATGATTTAGTCAGTGTTTGCTCATTAGTACATAGCAAGGAAATGAGCAGCGCTACTTAAAAACAGACTAGTACCTACCTGCAAAAGAGTGCAAGCCCCACTTGTGGGGTCGAATGCACACCGAGCATACACATGACCTGTCTACCACTAGAGGAGGATGTTGGTTTCCATTAACAGCTTGCATGCAACCTATTAAGTACTCGTCCCTCCCACTGCGAAGAAGTCAATCCTCCATGGGAGGGGCCTAACACTAACTAAATCCTAACCTATGTATATGCATAGCCTGGGTGCGGCTAATCAAATAATATCAAAAATTGAAAATTGCGCAAAAGGTGGATCAGCGCAACACCAGGCCGCCTCCGAATGGCCTCCATCAGAGATGCGCTGAGCCACTCCAGGAACTACAAACGCACCTTGAACCCAAACAGAAGCTCTGCATATACACCAAAAGCATGGCTGTTAAGTGGGAGCAGCTGACCAAAAACGAATTACATTAGTACATAGCAAGGATTTAGTTAGTGTTAGGCCCCTCCCATGGAGGATTGACTTCTTCGCAGTGGGAGGGACGAGTACTTAATAGGTTGCATGCAAGCTGTTAATGGAAACCAACATCCTCCTCTAGTGGTAGACAGGTCATGTGTATGCTCGGTATGCATTCGACCCCACAAGTGGGGCTTGCACTCTTTTGCAGGTAGGCACTAGTCTGTTTTTAAGTAGCGCTGCTCATTTCCTTGCTATGTACTAATGTAATTCGTTTTTGGTCAGCTGCTCCCACTTAACAGCCATGCTTTTGATGTATATGCAGAGCTTCTGTTTGGGTTCAAGGTGCGTTTGTAGTTCCTGGGGGGGCTCAGCGCATCTCTGATGGAGGCCATTCGGAGGCGGCCTGGTGTTGCGCTGATCCACCTTTTGTGCAATTTTCAATTTTTGATATTATTTGATTAGCCGCACCCAGGCTATGCATATGCATAGGTTAGGATTTCGTTAGTGTTAGGCCCCTCCCATGGAGGATTGACTTCTTTGCAGTGGGAGGGACAAGTACTTAATAGGTTGCATGCAAGCTGTTAATGGAAACCAACATCCTCCTCTAGTGGTAGACAGGTCATGTGTATGCTCGGTGTGCATTCGACCCCACAAGTGGGGCTTGCACTCTTTTGCAGGTAGGCACTAGTCTGTTTTTAACCACTTGCCGACCGCCTACTTCATATTGGCGGCGGCAAAGTGGCAGCCCCAGGACCACGTAACGCAGAATGGCGTCAGGTCCTGGGGCACTCTTTGGCCGGGGATCGCGCGCTGGGATGCGCGCGCATCCGCCGGCAATAGGCTCCGTCAACCCGCCGGCCAATCGGAAGCGCCGGCGGGTTGTTAACCCGACGATCCCCGGATAGGAAGCGTATAATACGCTTTGTAATGTTTACAAAGTGTATTATACAGGCTGCCTCCTGCCCTGGTGGTCCCAGTGTCCGAGGGACCACCAGGGCAGGCTGCAGCCACCCTAGTCTGCACCCAAACACACTGATCTGCCCCCCCTGCCCCCTGATCGCCCACAGTACCCCTCAGACCCCCCCCTGCCCACCCCCCAGACCACCATTTGCACACAATCACCCCCCTAATCACCCATCAATCACTCCCTGTCACTATCTGTCAACGCTATTTTTGTTTTAGTCCCTAAACTGCCCCCTGCTCCCTCCTGATCACCCCCCCCACCCCCCAGATTCTCCCCAGACCCCCCCAGACACCCCCCCCCCGTGTACTGTATGCATCTATCCCCCCTGATCACCTGTCAATCACCTGTCAATCACCTGTCAATCACCCGTCAATCACCCCCTGTCACTGCCACCCATCAATCAGCCCCTAACCTGCCCCTTGCGGGCAATCTGATCACCCACCCACACCAATAGATCGCCCGCAGATCCGACATCAGATCACCTCCCAAATCCATCGTTTACATCTATTCTCTCCTCTAAACACCCACTAATTACCCATCAATCACCCATCAATCACCCCCTATCACCACCTGTCACTGTTACCCATCAGATTAGACCCTTGCGGGCACCCAATCACCCGCCCACACGCTCAGATTGCCCTCAAACCCCCCCTTATCGATTCGCCAGTGCATTATTTACATCCGTTCTTCCCTGTAATAACCCACTGATCACCTGTCAATCACCCCCTGTCACTGCCACCCATCAATCACCCCCTGTCACTGCCACTCATCAATCAGCCCCTAACCTGCCCCTTGCGGGCAATCTGATCACCCACCCACACCAATAGATCGCCCGCAGATCCGACATCAGATCACCTCCCAAGCGCAGTGTTTACATCTATTCTCTCCTCTAAACACCCACTAATTACCCATCAATCACCCCCTATCACCACCTGTCACTGTTACCCATCAGATTAGACCCTAATCTGCCCCTTGCGGGCACCCAATCACCCGCCCACACGCTCAGATTGCCCTCAGACCCCCCCTTATCAATTCGCCAGTGCAATATTTACATCTGTTATTCCCTGTAATAACCCACTGATCACCTGTCAATCACCCATCAATCACCCCCTGTCACTGCCACCCATCAATCACCCCCTGTCACTGCCACCCATCAATCAGCCCCTAACCTGCCCCTTGCGGGCAATCTGATCACCCACCCACACCAATAGATCGCCCGCAGATCCGACATCAGATCACCTCCCAAGTGCAGTGTTTACATCACTTCTCTCCTCTAAACACCCACTAATTACCCATCAATCACCCCCTATCACCACCTGTCACTGTTACCCATCAGATTAGACCCTAATCTGCCCCTTGCGGGCACCCAATCACCCGCCCACACCTCAGAACGCCGTCAGACCCCAGCCCTGATCACCTCGCTAGTGCATTGCTTGCATCTATTTCCCCCCTCTAATCACACCTTGAGACACCCATAAATCACCTCCTGTCACCCCCTAGCACACCTACCCATCAGATCAGGCCCTAATTTGCCCCGTGTGGGCTCCTGATCACTCGGCCAAACCCTCAGATCCCCCTCAGACCCCCTTCCGATCACCTCCCCAGTGCATTGATTGCATCTATTTTCCCCTCTAACCGCCCCCTGAGACACCCATCAATCACCTCCTGTCACCCCCCTAGCACTCCTATCCATCAGATCAGGCCCAATACATCCTGTCATCTAAGAGGCCACCCTGCTTATGACCGTTTCCACAAAATTTGCCCCCTCATAGACCACCTGTCATCAAAATTTGCAGATGCTTATACCCCTGAACAGTCATTTTGAGAAATTTGGTTTCCAGACTACTCACAGTTTTGGGCCCGTAAAATGCCAGGGCAGTATAGGAACACAACAAGTGACCCCATTTTAGAAAGAAGACACCCCAAGGTATTCTGTTAGGTGTATGATGAGTTCATAGAAGATTTTATTTTTTGTCAAAAGTTAGCGGAAATTGGATTTTTATTGTTTTTTTCACAAAGTGTCATTTTTCACTAACTTGTGACAAAAAATAAAATCTTCTATGAACTCACCATACCCCTAACGGAATACCTTGGGGTGTCGTCTTTCTAAAATGGGGTCACTTGTGGGGTTCCTATACTGCCCTGGCATTTTAGGGGGCCTAAACCGTGGGGAGTAGTCTAGAAAACAAATGCCTCAAAATGACCTGTGAATAGGACGTTGGGCCCCTTAGCGCACCTAGGCTGCAAAAAAGTGTCACACATGTAGTATCGCCATACTCAGGAGAAGTAGTATAATGTGTTTTGTGGTGTATTTTTACACATACCCATGCTGGGTGGGAGAAATCTCTCTGTAAATGGACAATTGTGTGTAAAAAAAAATCAAAAATGTGTCATTTACATAGATATTTCTCCCACCCAGCATGGTTATATGTAAAAATACACCACAAAACACATTATACTACTTCTTCTGAGTACGGCGATACCACATGTGTGACACTTTTTTGCAGCCTAACTGTGCTAAGGGGCCCAAAGTCCAATGAGTACCTTTAGGATTTCACAGGTCATTTTGAGACATTTGGGTTCAAGACTACTCCTCACGGTTTAGGGCCCCTAAAATGCCAGGGCAGTATTGGAACCCCACAAATGACCCCATTCTAGAAAGAAGACACCCCAAGGTATTCCGTTAGGAGTATGGTGAGTTCATAGAAGATTTTATTTTTTGTCACAAGTTAGCGGAAATTGATATGTATTGTTTTTTTTTTCACAAAGTGTCATTTTCCGCTAACTTGTGACAAAAAAAAAATCTTCTATGAACTCACCATACCCCTAACGGAATATCTTGGGGTGTCTTCTTTCTAAAATGGGGTCACTTGTGGGGTTCCTATACTGCCCTGGCATTTTAGGGGCCCTAAACCGTGAGGAGTAGTCTAGAATCCAAATGCCTCAAAATGACCTGTGAATAGGACGTTAGGCCCCTTAGCGCACCTAGGTTGCAAAAAAGTGTCACACATGTGGTATCGCCGTACTCAGAAGAAGTAGTATAATGTGTTTTGGGGTGTATTTTTATACATACCCATGCTGGGTGGGAGAAATCTCTCTGTAAATGGACAATTGTGTGTAAAAAAAAATCAAATAATTGTCATTTACAGAGATATTTCTCCCACCTAGCATCTGTATGTGTAAAAATACACCCCAAAACACATTATACTACTTCTCCTGAGTACGGCGGTACCACATGTGTGAGTGCGCTAAGGGGCCCAAAGTCCAATGAGTACCTTTAGGATTTCACAGGTCATTTTGCGACATTTGGTTTCAAGACTACTCCTCACGGTTTAGGGCCCCTAAAATGCCAGGACAGTATAGGAACCCCACAAATGACCCCATTTTAGAAAGAAGACACCCCAAGGTATTCCGTTAGGAGTATGGTGAGTTCATAGAAGATTTTATTTTTGTCACAAGTTAGCGGAAAATGACACTTTGTGAAAAAAAACAATTAAAATCAATTTCCGCTAACTTGTGACAAAAAAAAAATCTTCTATGAACTCACCATACTCCTAATGGAATACCTTGGGGTGTCTTCTTTCTAAAATGGGGTAATTTGTGGGATTCCTATACTGTCCTGGCATTTTAGGGGCCCTAAACCGTGAGGAGCAGTCTTGAAACGAAATTTCTCAAAATGACCTGTGAAATCCTAAAGGTACTCATTGAACTTTGGGCCCCTTAGCGCAGTTAGGGTGCAAAAAAGTGCCACACATGTGGTATCGCCGTACTCAGGAGAAGTAGTATAATGTGTTTTGGGGTGTATTTTTCCACATACCCATGCTGAGTGGGAGAAATATCTCTATAAATTGACAATTGTGTGTAAAAAAAATAAAAAAATTGTCATTTACGGAGATATTTCTCCCACCCAGCATGGGTATGTGTAAAAATACACCCCAAAACACATTATACTACTTCTCCTGAGTACGGCAATACCACATGTGTGGCACTTTTTTGCAGCCTAACTGGGCTAAGGGGCCCAAAGTCCAATGAGCATCTTTAGGCTTTACAGGGGTGCTTACAATTAGGCACCCCCCAAAATGCCAGAACAGTGAACACACCCCACAAATGACCCCATTTTGGAAAGTAGACACTTCAAGGTATTCAGAGAGGAGCATAGTGAGTCCGTGGCAGATTTCATTTTTTTTTTGTCGCAAGTTAGAAGAAATGGAAACTTTTTTTTTTTTTTTGTTACAAAGTGTCATTTTCCGCTAACTTGTGACAAAAAATAAAATCTTCTATGAACTCACCATGCCTCTCACTGAATACTTTGGGATGTCTTCTTTCCAAAATGGGGTCATTTGGGGGGTATTTGTACTATCCTGGAATTTTAGCCCCTCATGAAACCTGACAGGTGCGCAGAAAAGTCAGAGATGCTTGAAAATGGGAAAATTCACTTTTGGCACCATAGTTTGTAAACGCTATAACTTTTACCCAATCCAATAAATATACACTGAATGTTTTTTTTTTTATCAAAGACATGTAGCAGAATAACTTTCGCGCTCAAATGTATAGGAAATTTTACTTTATTTGAAAAATGTCAGCACAGAAAGTTAAAAAAGTCATTTTTTTTTAACAAAATTCATGTCTTTTTTGATGAATATAATAAAAAGTAAAACTCGCAGCAGCAATCAAATAGCACCGAAAGAAAGCTGTATTAGTGACAAGAAAAGGAGGTAAAATTCATTTAGGTGGTAGGTTGTATGACTGAGCAATAAACCGTGAAAGCTGCAGTGGTCCGAATGGAAAAAAAAGGCTCTGGTCCTTAAGGGGTTTTATGACTGCAGTCCTTAAGTGGTTAAGTAGCGCTGCTCATTTCCTTGCTATGTACTAATGTAATTCGTTTTTGGTCAGCTGCTCCCACTTAACAGCCATGCTTTTGGTGTATATGCAGAGCTTCTGTTTGGGTTCAAGGTGCGTTTGTAGTTCCTGGGGGGGGGGCTCAGCGCATCTCTGATGGAGGCCATTCGGAGGCAGCCTGGTGTTGCGCTGATCCACCTTGTGCGCAGTGTTTGCTCATTGTAAAATCTTTCCTCTCCCAGATTCACATTTTGACATGTATTACATGGTGACATTTTTACTGTGGGCAGGTTATGTAGCTGCTCCTAGCTGTTTTGGCTGTTAGAGACAGCTGTAAAGAGCTAATTCCTGTCTGTGAACATTGTTACATTGTGGCAGTTTGCCCAGAGTACCGCGGTACTCAGAGCTTCTTGTGGGAGGGGTTTCAGCACAAAATCAGTCATACAGCGCCCCCTGATGGTCTGTTTGTGAAAATCATTATATTTCTCATGTAAAAGGGGGTATCAGCTACTGATTGGGATAAAGTTCAATTCTAGGTTGGAGTTTCTCTTTAAACTGTAAGTACTACAAGGAGCTAGGAAGGTCTGTCAGGAAGTGCAGTGTGTGAGGGGAATTCCTGTTGCTGAGGTAACCAACACACTTGCTGTCAGCAAGCTCTGAGTAAGGGGGGAGGAGCCCTTCACACATCACATCTAGTCTGCACTATCTGTAGAACTGCTAATGAGCACTTCTTATCTGCAGCAGATAAGGAATGAATTTGCACTTTTCTTAACTGTAGTGTAGCTCTAGAAATCCACGCTTAACTGCCGCTATTACATAGGCTTTGGGAAGTTTCTTACTATCATGCAGAACTGTTCTTCTGCTGGTTAGAACAGTTTTAGAAGAAAAAACTGTCGGTAATGCTTTGATAAATCTGGCCCAGAGACACTCAAGAAGATTATTAAAAGAGAGCCAATTACTTCTATACACATGATACGGTGGTTTTAATGAAATGTGTATTGTGGAAAGTTTGGTGTCGGGTTGCCTTCCACTGAGCAGTTTATTATTGTAGGGTATAACGATCTGTGTCAGCACACAGAGAGAATCTGATTATTGGCGATCTGCAGTATCACCAAGAATGCAGATATATACCTGATTATGGATGATCGGCAGAATCACCAATAATACAGATCTAGTACTAACCTCTGGACACCTGTATGTAATCGTGAGTGTTTGGTGTAACAGTATGACTTTGAGTAACGCACCTGCTGAGCAGGTGATCTTAGGCAGTATGGGCAATACTGCTCTTAGAGAGTACAGAAACCTCCCAGCAGCCTGAGACTCTCCAAGGGGTGGAGTCAGGCTGAAGGTAGGAAGTACCAGAGAGTGAGTGACACCTGAAGGTGGATGTCACTGACAGATTTGGAGACTATCTCTTAAGGGGAGAGATAGCTCTCGAGGTCGGGCAAGCCAGGTCGGCAACACACGGACAGACAAAGTACAAAGACAGAAAGCTGATTCGGTATCCAAGACAGGCAGGGTTTGGCAACGGAATATCAGATATGCGTGGTACCGAATCAGAGAGCAGAGGAATAGTCAGGAAAGCATTAGGTCATAACAAATATCAAACAATGCCTAGTCTTGGGTGTGAGGTCCGTGGTCTCTACACCCTGGAACTAGTCTGATGTATAACAGAATGATAACACAAGTTCCCTAATCTTGGGTGTGAGGTCTGTGGTCTCTACACCCTGGAACTAGTCTGAAGTATAACAGAATGATAACACAAGTTCCCTAGTCTTGGGTGTGAGGTTCGTGGTCTCTACACCCTGGAACTAGTCTGAAGTATAACAGAATGATAACAATAGAAGTAATCTGGCTCAGTGTGAATTCCCAGGTCCTCCTGGTTCAAACACACTGTTGGATCTGACTAAGGTCTGAGTGCTTCCACGTAGTGTTCGCAACGGCAGACCACTTGTGAGTGGCCAGCAGTAACTCTATATAGAGCAGCGCTCTCTGGCCCACCCCTAAGTGATGAACCAATGGTTACCAGCTCTGAGGTCAGCTGACCAGCCTGGTCAGCTGATCCCTCCTTGGCCATCATAAAAGTTCTGCCTCTCAGCATTCCTGAACCTATGTGCACTAACAGACTCAGCCACACCAGATGCACGCTGCTGCGTGCAACCCGCCTTGCTGTCCATACATGCGGCGGCTTTTCCGCGTTCTTTCTGATTATCAGACGCACGCTTCCGCGTGCAAACCGCCGCGCCGGGCGCGGAATCAGCCGCCTTGCTATCAGCACACGCGGCGGCATTTCCGCGTTCTCTCACATAGGGAAAAGCATATCTATTTGAGGGACCTTTTCATTTTTTTTTTTCATTTCCCGCACTGTTTTTACATACTACCTCCTCTCATTATTTACAAAGTTGGGTTCTTGCTGAAAGCAGGGGTTTTCCAGTAATCAATCAATGGGACTGAGAAAGGGCAGCAAACAAAAAGTCCTTTCCTGCATATAGGATTGCCTTAGTTCAATCTTGGTGTAATTTGCGTTCTTAAAACAGAAGGAAACTTGCAATAATTCAGCTATAAGTGAACCCACAATGCACCACTACTGAATATGCAAATGATCTCTTTTCGCCCCTGTAAGCCAGGTGGGCATCCAGAACCGCTGGTGTATAGCAAGCCTATAGCTTTAAATTTTACACAACCTTAGTTCAAGCAAACCATATGAAACCAAATGAAGTGCAACGTTTTCTTTACTCTATTCATACCCAGAAATAGACTCTCAGAGGTGCTCCTTTCATTTCTAGAGAAGGAGATTTTTGATTAGGCTAGATAGGTGGGTTGGGTTAAAGTCAAGGGTTTGAAATCTTAAAATCAGATATGGACAGATTTTCAGTTGCTGATACCCCAAGCCCGACAGACCCCCATATTACTGGGTTCTAAACAGACGTGCATGACAATGAGATGATGCCAAGTTTCTGCCTCAGACATGAGTGGATGTTACAGCAATCTCTAGGGAGGATAACTGCTACACTTTACCACTGTCATTACAGTAGTCTTTAACTACTTAAGGACCAAGCTAATTGAAATGTATGCCCTGTTTTAATGGCAACCTGGCAGCCAGGGCGTAGATTTCAATTTACCGCCGCATTGCGATTTCGCCGTTTTCGGCGCTCCTGCCGCCTCCCATTGCAGCTCACTTGCTCTGCCTGTCTCTATGACAGCAGAGCCCTGAGAGCCTGTCAGGAGCCGATTTCATTGGCTCCTGGCCGTGTCTGTCAATGTAAGCAACTCCCATAAGCTTACATTGATAGATGCGGTCAGGAGCCAATGAATGCGGCTCCTGACAGGCTCACATGACTCTGCCGTCATAGAGACAGTAGAGTGGGAGTCCTGAGGATCCTAGCGTGCGACGTGGATGGCAGTTGCGGCAATTCATCAGTATTGCGTTGTTGTTGTACCAGCGGCCGTTGGTACGTAAGTGGTTAATTTCCTTTTTCGGTAACAGTTGTAGGGTTAAAAAATTAAACCTACTGTTGAATGCAGATGATGTGTTCTGATCACACTGGCTGCACTGACCCAGAAGGAATATGCAGATGAGGGGTTCTGATCACACTGGCTGCACTGACCCAGAAGGAATATGCAGATGAGGGGTTCTGATCACACTGGCTGCACTGACCCAGAAGGAATATGCAGATGAGGGGTTCTGATTGAACTGGCTGCACTGACCCAGAAGGAATATGCAGATGAGGGGTTCTGATTGAACTGGCTGCACTGACCCAGAAGGAATATGCAGATGATGTGTTCTGATCACACTGGCTGCACTGACCCAGAAGGAATATGCAGATGAGGGGTTCTGATTGAACTGGCTGCACTAACCCAGAAGGAATATGCAGATGAGGGGTTCTGACCACACTGGCTGCACTGACCCAGAAGGAATATGCAGATGATGTGTTCTGATCACACTGGCTGCACTGACCCAGAAGGAATATGCAGATGAGGGGTTCTGATTGAACTGGCTGCACTGACCCAGAAGGAATATGCAGATGAGGGGTTCTGACCACACTGGCTGCACTGACCCAGAAGGAATATGCAGATGATGTGTTCTGATCACACTGGCTGCACTGACCCAGAAGGAATATGCAGATGAGGGGTTCTGATCACACTGGCTGCACTGACCCAGAAGGAATATGCAGATGAGGGGTTCTGATCACACTGGCTGCACTGACCCAGAAGGAATATGCAGATGAGGGGTTCTGATCACACTGGCTGCACTGACCCAGATGGAGTATGCAGATGAAGAGTTCTAATCACACTGGCTACACAGACTCAGAATGAGTATGCAATAAGTGTTCTGATTGAACTGGCTCCATGCTTATTGCACATATGTGACTTTGGAAGCCAGCAGAGCAACCGGGAAATGTTTACAGTATCATTCTATAAGATGTTAACCTGCCTGTGGTATCAGATACTATGCCCGAGTGCTAGTGGTCGTAGTGGCTGCCCTGTCCACCTGACTGTAATTTCTACACAAACACAGTTACTACGGGGATTTAGTTTTTAATTTAATTGCAGAACAGAACCAGGGAAGGTTAAGAGGCTTTTATTGAGCTGGAGTTGAACTATAAAGAATATATATAAAAAGAACACTACATTCCAGAGGGCAAACAGTACTGTAACTGGCACCAAGGTTTAGCAAACCCTAGCTTATTTGATATTTAATGAAAGGAAACCTGACCTCTATCCATGTACTAGTCTATTTGCTGCCTCAGTAATCCCAGTACATAGGTATAAGCCGGAAGAAAGAAAAAAAGTACCGTCACCTAGTACGGGGGAAGCAAATAGCCACAAGAGATAACCTTACACAGTTTTAGTTTGTTTTTCTATTATGCATTATGTAATTCGATCAGTGTATATGCCGTCAACGGAGACTGAGGTTATTTTCTGATGTACAAGATAAAATCTGTTCTCTGTGCAAATGATGAAGTTATTTATAGCAGCCACTGAGTTTAACACAATTTCATTTCAGTGCACTGGATTTTCATGCATGGCTACATCTCTTCACATGCCTGCAGGCGGGGCTGAGAGGACCATGCCCCGAAACAAAAATATTGATGAGTCCTCAAAAAATCATTTGCTGTGTGTTTTCAATTATTTTGATTGCAGGAAACATTTTTAAGTAACCTTTATTATAACCTTTATATGAGAGGGAACATTATATGGCAGAGGAAATAAAAAGCCAGCCTGCGTTGAAGAAGAGATGTTTTCATGCTATGGTTTGGCTTACTATTTGAACATTAGCAGTGCCCAACTAGTGGGAGCTGCTGACTGCTCTCAGCTGTGGCTTCTTTTTAACATTTAATAGATGATATATTCTTCCCATAAAGCCTGCTGATGAGCAGAGGTTGTTGACTGTAAAATAATTAGAACAAAATTAAATTCCAGACACACATAAAAAAATTACAAAGGCCACCTCCACCTTATATTACTTGTCCACTGACTACTTAACCACTTTGCATCCAGACCTTTTTTCCCACTTATTGACCAGAGCAGTTTTTACAGTTTAGCTATGTCCTTATTTAATGAGAAATAACTTTATCCCTACTTAGGACACAGAAATGAAATATATATTTTTTTTTCAAGACAAACTAGACTTTCATTGTATGCCATTTTTCCCCCTCGAACAATTTTGTTTTCTATGAATTTTAATGGGAAAACAAAGAATAAAATAGAAAAAAAAACATTTCTCAGTTTTACCAATTCCAGTTTAAAAATAAAAAGTGCTACAGTAGATAAAAAACACAAATTTTGTTTGGCTATTCTTACTGCTTATCACAAAACTTAGATTATGTTCCGGTCACAATTTATGGTGAAGATATTTGATTCTGAAATAATGCTGCAGAATGTATTTTTCACTATGAAATTAGAAAATGGTAAAAATCAATCTCATTAGCTCAGGAAACATATATTCCCATTCACCAATTAGTGCTGCATCAGATAGTGCCAGAAATGTGCACAGGAGCAAGCTCAATCCTGCACAGCACTGCTTCTGTACAAGTTAGTAGATCTACTGACTTGTGGCTTAGATGAAGTCACAGAGGACGTATATCTACTGACTTGTGGATAAAGTGGTTAAAGAGAGATGAGATGGGGGGTATAGGATGACTTACTTACCTGAGTCTTCTTCCAGCCCCCGGTAGTCTTTCAGGTCCCTCTGCGTCCTCCTGGTCCCCCTCATTCTGTTGCTGTTACCCCAACTGGCTGAGTCACTGGCTACTGCATATGTGCTGTCCCAGGCCGTACACCTCCTCGATTGCACTCGGGCTGAGAGTGTTCTGTCCATGTGCAGTTTGTATAAACTAGTAACTGTGCATAAGCAGAATGCTTCTGGCAATGGGAGCGCAATTGAGGAGGCTCGCGGCTGGGACAATAGGTGGGTAGTAGCCTTTAATTTGTCTGACAGAAGCACAACAGAGAGGCTCCGGAGGACACGGAGGGACCACCTGAAAGACTAAGGGGGCTGGAATAAACCCCAGGTAAGTAAAACTTACTTATCTTTTCCTCCCAGGTCTCAGGTTCACTTTAACCGCATCATGCCATGGGCTGAATGCATGTGTACCTGCAGTGGCAGAATAGATGTTTATATAAGCGTCCTATTTGCACTAAAGATACACAAAAAGGATATTTGTAAATGCTCATTTTGCAGGAAGTGGTTAAAGGGGTATAACGAAGGAATAGAAAACATAAAAAGACTGATTTCATGTCATTCCAATTTACACCTCACTAAAGCCAACTAATAAGACTGCGGGCTGCAGGACAAATGATCAAATTGACTTATAATGCTGATCCATTATTCTGATCTGGTCAGTCTTGCAGCAGTGAATGCATCTGACATCCACAGCCTAAGAGGTAGTTATTTACACTAAAAAACTTTGTGACGTACACATACCATAGATGATGTATAGTGAATGTTTAATTTATAGGGCCTTGTTAGGGGCTAGAAATTATAGCAGCTCTTTAAAGATCTGTAATAGCAATTTTGGTGCAGGAGGGAGATTGCTTGGTGCCCCATACAACACACTTTTTTTTTGTTTAATAGGCTTGTTTTCTCCAGGTTATGAAGCCAATGACATCCATAAAGAGAAACGTAAGTCACGCTTTAAAATGTAGTAGCACGCTACAAAATGTAGCTCGCATATTTTTGCTTCCTGGAGATCGGCAGAGATTGACTGGAGAAGAGGCAGGGCTACTGCACATAGCTCTGCCTCCTCCAGGATGCAAAAATATGCAAGCCCTGGAACTTTGCTGGGCTATTTCTGGGCCATAAATAACTCGTTCTGCCGCGGGAATGCGGGGAATCAGATTAGAATTTAGTACTGAAGATGGCTGCATAAGGAAATAAGGTAAAAAAAGAGACTTCATTGTCTCTTTAAGGGGAAAGAATGGGTTGGTGATAGGAGGGAACATCATGGCAAGCATGTCTCTTCCCGTCTGAAAACTTACCTTTATCAGTTAAACAAGGAAATGAACAAACAACGCACAGAGGTATGTGTGTCCAGCCTCTATACTTACCTTAGATAGCTTTACCTGGGGTCAGGTATCCTTAAAATATTCTCGGCCTTGTGTGATGCAGTTTATTTTTACAGATGTTAAACTCAAGACCTGTCTCCTTATTTTATGTGAGCTGCAAGAGTTTCAAATGTGCATGATTGCAAGCAAGAAGGAAATGAAGAGCACCAATCTGTGCTGTTTACAGAAAACGGAAAGTCCCAATATAGTAAGATGCCCTAGTGATTGTACCAGTGGCATCTGATGCATAAATGTATGTGAACATAATTTTTTGCCTTAAGTATATGCACACATGCATCCTCCCCATCTCCCATTGTGATTGGTTGTATACAGGTATGAGACAGGTCTACAGTTTGCACACATGCACAGTGACTTTACTATTCCCATCCATAGTGTTAGCAAGCGTTCTTTATTTACATTAAACAGCTGTTAGCTGTTAAAAGCTGCCACCCCTATCACTCGCCTGCCTGGGCATCCTACAATACAAATCTAACTTCCAGTTTCCTCTGAGCACATTTTGGGGTACCCACTGGCAACTCTTCTCTGTTAATCTTAACCATTTAATGGCAATTTAATGGCCGCTACCACCGCCATTACCGTCGGGATCCCGTGCTGAGTGATTGGGGAAGAGGACCGAGCGGTCCTCTACCCAATCGCACTGCCTGGAGTGAATGGACGCGACCGCAAACAGCGGCCGCGTCCATTCATAAAAACAAGAAATGTTACAGTTTAATAAAGAGTAAAAAAAAAGTGATCACTTCCTATACGGGAGAGTGTTCACTAGCGCCATCTTGTGGCCAAAAAGTATATTACACATATATATATATATATACACACTATTCATAAAATTAATAAAATAACACTTCCAACCCTCCCCCCCCCCCCCCCCCCCAAAAAAAAAAACACTTGTAAATAAAAATCAGCTTAAAATAAATAAATAAATAGTTGCCTTAGGGACTCAGCTTTTTTTAATCTATATTTTATGGGGGAAAATTAATTTTAACTTATTATATAGGGGCTGGTCATTATGGCCAGAACAAAAAAAACTAAACAGAAAAATAACACCTATATTTCAAAATAATATATTGTCGCCATACATTGTGATAGGGACATAATTTAACCGGTTTAATAATCGGGACAACTGGGCAAATAAACGGTGTTTGTTTTAAACACACGAGAATGTTTAATTTTAAAACTATAATGGCTGAAAACGGAGAAATAATTATTTTTTTTTTTTTTTTTTTTCCCATCCTAAACGCATTTAGGATAAAAAAATTCTTAGCAAAATGTACTACCCACAGAAAGCCTAATTGGTGGCGAAAAAAACGAGGTATAGATCATTTTCTTGTGATAAGTAGTAATAAAGTTATTAGGGAATAAAAGGGAGGAGCACTGACAAGTGAAAATTGCTCTGGTCCATTAGAGTAAAAACCCTTGGGGGTGAACTGGTTAATAAACAATTTGGCCCGCAACTTAGACTTTTTTTTAGATTTTGGCTCATTATGTGATTACGTTTGAAACCACTAAAATATATCTAAAGAATGAATGAAAAAAAATATGGATTACTATTTCAAAAGCAATTTCTTAGAAATAAAAAAATATTTAATAAAATTACCTTCAAAAATGCATGAATCATTTGTAGAGCACATTGCTCCGGCCTCGGATAATTGGCCCATCCTCCTTTTGGTATATCTTTGTTGAAATTCTGTGCAAGCTCACGACCTAAGAAATTCATCATAAAGGAAAAGTAGTACAAGTGCATTTCCAAGTAAAACAAGGAAAGAATGCTCTACTTGTAATACCATCTACAATTTATTAAAATGTACTACTAAATAATTTATAGAATAAAGGGGGAGTATTATCAAAATCAGTGCATGAAAATTAGAGCAAAAGTCCTATCAATCAGGGGTGTAGCAATAGGGGTTGCAGAGGTTGTGACCGCATCGGGGCCCTTGGGCCAGAGGGGCCCCCAAGGGCCCTCCCTCAACTACAGTATTAGCTCTCTATTGGTCCTGTGCTCATTATAATCACTTCTATAGATACTTTGAATAGTGGTAATCATTAACAAACTGTTCCCCATCCCCTTCTTGCACCTCTGATACTGTAGTTGCCATTGGCAGGTTTTGGTGCGCCATCTCAATTGTTATGTAGAGTGCTTGGGGGCCCCAATGTAAAACTTGCATCAGGGCCCACAGCTCCTTAGCTACGCCACTGCAATCAATACTAATGTTTTACTGAAGTTCACATTAAGTGGCACTGTAGTGACATATAGTAAAATGCAGTAAATGATTCAGGATACCAATTTTTACAGAAATGTTCCTAATTTCAGCACTACGTATCTTGCCAGCGGCCGCTGGAGAGTTACGTAGAGAGCGCACTTCACTTGCGCAGACTGGCTGCGACTGGCTGAAGTAACTGGAGTCGAAACCGGAGCTGCAGGCAGAAGAGAACAGCGGTGTGGGAAAGATTTGTGCACATGAAGCTGAAAGAAGCCCCAGGTATGTATAAATCTTTTATTATTTTTATGTCTCTGGTACACTTTAACCCCCACCTGTGCACAATAAAGGTTATTGCTAAAATATGCTCTGTTGGTAGCTAAAGGCAGGTTTAGGAAACACTGATTTAGAGTAACCAGTCAGGGTTCAGTTGTTGAATGAAAGCTTTTGATAGATGGTTATTGGCAAGTCAGCCGACAGTACTCTAAATACTGGAAGTACTGTAGATTTTACACATTGCATCTAGATTCAACAGTCGTCTTCTCAGTCACAATTCTTCATACTCTTAAGCAACCTGTAGTCTGGGCATCAAATGGCATGATATGGAAAGCACACACTTTCTATTATGATTGGCCAATCATTGGCCAATTTTACCACCTCCATGTAGTATGAGGGTTTACCTACGCAATCTGCCCATAGTATTTGGTATCTGTTGATCCTCATATTACATGGAGTTGGTAAAATTGGTCAGTGATTGACCAATCCTAATTAAGAATGTGTACCAGGCTTTAGAACGTTTAAAATCTGAGGGCTAAAACACTTTTAAACATGGTACACAAATCCAATTGTGATTGGCCAACAATTGGACAATTTCACCACTTCCATGTCATTGGCCAATCAAAATTGGATGTGTGTACAAGGATTCAGAGAAGCGTCCCATCATGGTGAAATGACATATCTAAGGTAAAGATGGACTGCTTCCCAAAGAAGCAGGAGCAGTGATGATTATCGTGGCTAAACAAATAAATTGGACTTGTCACTGGTCCCAATTGATTGTGTTAACTGGCTACTTCCACATTTCGTATTTCTCTGCACTCGAATTACACAAATAATTTCTTCATGTAGCTGCCAGCCAATCAAGGTGCAGCTGAGAAGTCTACAGAGACTGAAGGAACATGAGACTGAATTAGCAGTACATTCATGGGGTTGCTTATTACATGCTGAGCAGTTCGGGCAACACATCAATCACTGCTAAGCTACTCCTCAGAGACATGTGTTTGCTCTTTACTAGGAGTCTTCTTGGAGTGTCCTGGCCTGCTCTATTTGCAAAAAAACGTTGCCATAACATTGCCCTGCAATGCCCTGGCAGTATGACATCCCTGCTCGAGGCATTGAAGGGAAGCTGTACTGAGAGAAAAATGCCAACTTGCTTCACTTTAAACCTGCTATTGCAGTAACACTGGTCCCTCTGCCTTAAAGAGACTCTGAAGCGAGAATAAATCTCGCTTCAGAGCTCATAGTTAGCAGGGGCATGTGTGCCCCTGCTAAAACGCCGCTGTCCCGCGGCTAAACGGGGGTCCCTTCACCCCCAAACCCACCCCCGCAAGACTTGGTCGCGAAGTTGGTCGTGAAATATCTCTTCCTGGAGGCAGGGCTAACGGCTGCAGCCCTGCCTCTAGTCGCGTCTATCAGACGCACATCGTCGCCTCTCCCCCGCCCCTCTCAGTAAAGGAAGACTGAGAGTGGCGGGGGAGAGGCGGAGGTACGCGTCTGATAGACGCGCATGAGGCAGGGCTGCGGTGGTTAGCCCTGCCCCAATGCGGAAGCGCTCCCCGGCTGCACGGAG
Source organism: Hyperolius riggenbachi (assembly GCF_040937935.1). NCBI lineage: Eukaryota > Metazoa > Chordata > Amphibia > Anura > Hyperoliidae > Hyperolius > Hyperolius riggenbachi. The sequence goes on along the minus strand of NC_090648.1, from coordinate 330,913,089 downwards.
GGGCTTTGGGGGTGAAGGGACCCCCGTTAAGCCGCGGGATAGCGGCGTTTTAGCAGGGGCACACATGCCCCTGCTATCTATGAGGTATGAAGCGAGATTTATTCTCGCTTCAGACTCTCTTTAAGCTATGTACACACATGTGATAACCATCAGCTGAAAGGGCTGATAACAACTGTTACAGCCAGCGATCGTTATGTGTGTACAGTGACCACCGATAAACATTGCTTGGGCATCATTAAGGATCCCGCTCTCCAATGGGTGACTGTTCTCACATGTGTGTACCTAAGTTTAGATTACTTCTGAACCTCAGACCCCCAAAACATACATAGTCCATGCAGTTAGTACCCTGGCTAGGAATCCAACCTGGGAACCAGTGCTGTATGGCAATGGTGCCATCCCATGCCACTGTGCCGCCCAATTGCAATAGAAGCTGCTTCCTACAATATTCTCTGGTCAGATCCTGGCAAGAGAAACCCAACGTGACTGTAATGTAATGGAAAATCTTCCACAACCAAAATAGCAAATCTAGAATGACCATTGTCATTCTATAATAACTGCACGTTATTACAAAAACACAAAGGGCTCTATTCATAAAAAAGTTGTGGCGAAAAAACTCCTGGAGGGAAAATACCGCAGCGGTATTTTAGACTTCTGGGTGGTCATTCAAAAAAATGTTGCCAGCTGCGATGCAAGTGCGGAGATCTCCCGCTGAAAGCTGGTGGTAAGCTGTCGGAAGGCATGCGGAAACACATCAGCCGGCAGAGTCCCTCCGTGCACTGCTCTCTCTGGGAGGTCTGTCCCATTCACTTTTATGTAATCTGCAAAATCAGTGGAAGCGGTATTTCCCGTCCACATACCGCTTCCTCTAAACTTTATGAATGGCCATTTTGTTACTTTTTTCTAAATTAATCTAGAAAAACACTGGAGAGGGCGGAAATTTCTCGCTCTGCTGGGGGATTGTAGATTTTCATGCGGGAACAGCTTTTATGAATGCCCACTTTGCTAAATGAACGGGAAAATCCGCTGTTTTGAGCGGAAAACTTGCAGTAACCTTTTATGAATAGAGCCCAAAGTAGTGCCAACAGTCAAGAAATTACTTTCTCTAGCCCACCCCAGAAAAATGGTAATTGAAATTGTATTACCATATATTTTGTGCTAATTCTCCTGCAAAATAGAGGATGGACAAACATGTTTACTGTTGGAACAGTTACTTGTGAATAATGACCATTCGCTCATTCATGGTTATCGCAAATTTTCGTGTAAAAAATTTGCATTTGCATTTAACATTAAAGTTATTGGCCGCTGACTTAAAGGGACACTGTAGGGGGGTCAGGGGAAAATGAGTTGAAGTGTGGGCGTCTAATGGTCCCCCACAGACATCCTGTGCCCGCGCAGCCACTCCCCATTGCTCAGGCCCTGCCTCCGGTTCACTTCTGGAATTTCAGACTTTAAAGTCTGTAAACCACTGTGCCTGCGTTGCCATGTCCTCACTCCGGCTGATGGCACCAGGAGCGTATTCAGCAGGCCCAGTATAGTCTGTGCCTGCACCGTGCGCTCCTGGTGACATCAAGGGAAGCGAGGACACGGCAACGCAGGCGCAGTGGTTTTCAGACTTTAAAGTCTGAAATTCTAGAAGTGAACCGGAGGCGGGGCCGGAGCATCGGTGAGTGGCTGCACGGGCACAGGATGTCTGCGGGGGACCGTTAGAAGCCCCGGGTAACTTCAACTCATTTTCCCCCGACCCCCCTACAGTATCCCTTTAAGCAGTTAATAGCAAAGAATCCCACACATGCTAGAATCGCCAAATTTGCAGGGTACGTTAAGGAGAACAGTGGGAACAAGGGGAAAAATTACTTTAATGGCAGGCAAACTTCTGAAACCTTCAGGGCATCTCTGCAACCACAATGTCTTTAAAAAGGTGGCCAAAAACCGCGACAGTGGCATGGCAGAGGGGAAGAAATGGCAAAAGTCACCTAAAAATAATTATGTTGCCTAAACACTTTTTAAAATGTTTTATTTTAAAGAAATGTCCATGGCCCCCGACTTCAGCAGTTAATAGCAAAGCCCCCATACGTGATAGAATCACACATTTTACCAAATAATAAGAAGAAAAAAAGCATTTATGTAAAATACGTGGTTTTTTTTTGCATAACATTTCGCCATTGAGCCCTCACCGCCAAGCCACTGTCTGGGTTTTTGGACACTCTGTACGCCTTTTAAATGAAATTGGTGCTGCAAAGATGCCCTGAAGGTTTTAAAAGTTCGCCTGCCATTGAAATCAATGGAGCTCATTGCGAACAATCATTTTGTGAATTTTTGTGGTGAAATAATGTTGTGATATTTGACAATCTGTATAGAAGAACTGAATTTGTCAATGTCAACAAAACTGGCTTCATCAATATACAATGTTTATATTAACTGCTGACTAAGTGCAGAAATGAGTTGAGGAAGAAAGTCTTACCTGGAAAGGGATTCCAGTCTATTCTGTCTGGTGAGGTCTTCCTTTCTGGAGGGGCTTGTAAGCATTCTTTATTGGATAATGCATCTAACCTACTAAGGAGGGATGAAACTGATTTTGATTCCGGTTGCTTCTTCCGTGAAGGGCGTGGCACTGGAGTCCACTAAAATAAATAAACACTGATGTTAAAGTACCCCTGAACCACTTTATAATAAACATACTTTTAATGCTGATTTATTTTGTGGTGCTGTGACATATGTGTACTTTTAGAAACAATACAAATTGCCTGGCTGTTTGCTGATCCTTTGCCTCTAAAGGGGCCCATACACCTAACGATTTTCCCGTTCCCATCGATTCCAGTCGAGCGTCCGTGCGGAAGATTTTGCTTTGCCCCCCAAACATTAATTTGCTCAATTGGGAATTTAGCCCGGCCGTCCGCCTCCTCTGCTGTGTTTCCTGGTTCTTCTGACTGGAACGCAGACAGAGCCAGCGAGGAGAACAGCACGTCATCGGGGGGAGGAGCGCAGCAGTCATGTGACTGCTAAGTCACATGACCAGCCGCTCGACAGCATCTAATTGGTCCTCTTCTCCGAGTTCACTCCTCCTCTTGGCGTATGACTTCATACGCTGAACTCAGAGAAGTTTATATGCCATGCCAGCCCGCCATTTCAGTCGGAGTCTCTGAGACAGTCACTATTGTGTGCGCTGCTGCTGAGCTGCTCAGACACTTACTCTCACTGGTGCTCCTTTCTCTAACTCTCTCTCTCGCTCTTTGAGTCTAGCGCTGGACTTCTGTGCTGGCCTGGCTGCCACGATTAGATAGAGACAGACAGTGTTGTACAACAGACTGTGTTTACTGAGTACTATGCGCTGCGTGCTGCCTATGCACCTGTCACTACAGTTACTGTAGTGTTTTCGCTATATTCACTACTAGAAGATTCTCCTCCTAAAAATATTTCTGTATTGCAGCTGAAATCCTGCAGTTATCTGAAGTGCGCATAACCATTATCGTCCTCCTCTTTGCTGTGAAAAATATGCAACAGCATATTAACCTTTATGCCTTGAGACATTGCCACCAGCAGTGCCCAGATTCACCAGGATGGTCTTGGTGGTGATCCATGGATTCTTTTTCACCTCTCTCACTATCCTCCAGGGCAGCACAGGTGTCACTTTTGGCTTCCAACCATCCACCAACCAACCACCGTCCTCTGAGATTTTCCACAGTTTGGAACATCTTGTATTTTTTAATAATACTTTCAACTGTAGCCACTGAAACTTGAAAACATATAGAAATGGCCTTATAGCCCTTTCCTGACTTGTGAGCAGCCACAATGTGCAGCCGCAGGTCCTCCTCACTGAGCTCCTTTGTATAAGTCATGACTGTCCACAAACCTACTGCAGAGAGCTGCTGTTTTTCACCTGTTGAGTTTATTAAGACAGCTGTTACCAATTAATCAGGGTAATTCGGATACTTAAGAATAGCTTGGAAATTACTTGCTGGTTGAATAAAAGTAACTTTAGGTCAAAATTTGCCAGAGGTATGAATAATTATGGGCAGCACTGTATGTTCCCTGAGCCAACAAAATTGATGTTTACCATTACATTTTTTGTAACTACTCTAGTTGGTATAACCACATTACAGTTAACCCCCCCTCCTACATGACATCATGACCACGCCCATTTTTCGGCATTTACTTGAACATGATGCCCCCTACCCATTTTTGACTGCCCCCTCATATGTGCCTGTCTAGAACCGGCTCTGGCATCCACACCATGCTCACTGCTGGTACAGACTTAGCAGTATCGATTTAGCAGTCGGGGGAATTGAGTGAGTGGTGAACCACAATGATAACTATCCATCCATGAGGCAGTACATATGTTGTAGCCCTATGTAGCAACTACAGTATTTTTCAGTCGGTTTTAGAAGCATTTGCTGCACTGTTCATATCTGTTTAAGTACTAATAAAATATTAGCTGCATGCTTGTTTCAGGTGTGTGATTTTAGACACTACTGATCAGAAAGATCAGGACTGCCAGGAAACTGGTGTTGTTTAACCTCCTGAGGGGTATGCCGCTGAAGAGGTTTTGCTAGCCTCAGAGTCTCCCAGTATAAATCTATTAGGTTATGTGGTTGCACTACATGTTATCTAACACTAGGCTAGCTAGTATAGGTGCCTCCCACCACCTGATCGCCCCCGATCCAGCCACCATAGCAGGGAGGCTGCGGCGATCGCTGGATAGAGGCTTAGTATGTATATAGCGGCTGGATCGGGGGGGGGGGGGAGGGATCGGGGGCGATCAGGGGGTGGTGAGCACCTATACTAGCTAGCCTAGTGCTAGCTAACATGTAATGCAGTCACATAACATAATAGATTTATACTGATGGACTCCTGAGGCTACCAAAACCTCTTGAGCCTCATACCCGAGACCGTGTTGGGCAGTGCTGTCCAACTTCACGAGTATGGTGGGCCAATTTTTTTTCAGACTGCATGGTGGAGGGCTGACTTCACTAAATTGCGTACCAACAACCCCCCCTCCCCCACCACACACACACACATGATCTGGGGGCAGTTTACCCACAAAAATATAAACAAGATCTGGCAGCTTTTCCTTAAAAATACATATAATCTGGCATTGTTTCCCACAAAATACTTTTGGAAGTAATTCCCTCCCCCCACAAGAACTGGCAGCATTAAAGGATACCCGAACTTACATGGGACACAATGAGATAGACATGGGTATGTACAGTGCCTAGCACACAAATAACTATGCTGTGTTCTTTTTTTTCTTTCACAGCGTGAAAGAGTTAAATATCAGGTATGTAAGTGGCTGACTCAGTCCTGACAGGAAGTGACTACAGTGTGACCCTCACTGATAAGACATTCCAACAATAAAACAATTTCCTAGCAGAAAATGGCTTCTGAGAGCAAGAAAGAGATAAAAAGGGGAACATCTTATCAGTGAGGTTCCACTGTAGTCACTTCCTGTCTGAGTCAGGACTGAGTCAGCCACTTACATACCTGATATTTAACTCTTTCAGGCAGAGAAAGAAAAAAAGGAACACAGCATAGTTATTTGTGTGCTAGGCACTGCACATACACATGTCTATCTCATCATGTCACATGTCAGTTTGGGTATCCTTTAACCGCCCCCACAAGAACACCAGCCACTTTAACCCTCAAAAACACATTAGACAGAGTTCCCCTTTAATAAAATGTCCCTCCTTAATAAAAATTAAAAAAAAAAACAGCAGGGGTACTGCTTCCCCAGAGACACACCTATGGATGTTGTATACACCCCAGCAGGCACCAGACAGCTGTAGCAGCATAGTGCGCCTTTCACTGGTCACAGTAGCATGCTGTACGCATAAGGCCTCTTGCACACTGCACGCGATTCCGATTCAGATTCCGCTTTTTAATCAGTTTTTACATCCGAATCAGATTCTGATTTGCAGTTTGCTCCCTGCACACTGCAAATCGGAATCTTCCACTAGCCTGCGATTTGCGATTTGCTTCTCATCGCAAATCGCAAGGTACATTAAACTAATGGAAACTGCAGCAGCAATTTCCATTAGTGCGATCCGATTGCGATGCGATTTTGGTCAAAGCGCAATCGTTGTCCTGCCGCGTTTTGTATGCGATTGAGCTGGACTATAATGAGTATAGTAGCTCAATCGCAATCGCATGGTGGAAACTGAAACGCGATTGCGATCGGAATCGCAATCGCGATCACATTTCATAGTGGAAAAGAGCCCTAAAAACTGATTAAAAAGCGGAATCTGAATCGGAATCGCGTGCAGTGTGCAAGAGGCGCAGAAAGCATCAAAGAGATGTTTATCTCACCTCTGGTTCCTGAAGCTCTGACCAGGAGCCTGCTTCTTGTACACTCTCTGCTCTCCTTTTTTACTGACACTGTTGTTATCTAGCTTGATGAATAAGTTTCATCTCTTCACACTTCCGCCACTGCCGAGTGCCTGAGAATGACATTTGCTTGGCCACCTCTCACGGAGAAAAAAAGCGCTGCCCGGGTACTTGCCTTACTGCAGCTCCTTAGCTGGTTAAACCACGGACTGTCCACAGGCTTCTTGAAAGTAGGAGAATAGCCAGGGAGAAGCTTGGACTGCAGTGCAATTTCAAAACTACCGCGCTTTCCCTCAGTGACATAACTGCCCTGTGCCCGCCCCCTGCTCCAGTCAGACTGTGATTAACCAATAGGGGTCGCTGTGGTAGAGTCTATGTAGGGATACAGTACTCTCCCGCTCCAGCCCGTGCCGCTATTCTTTCCTGTGTGGGAGGAAGAAGTGAGACAGCAGCTGCTGACACTTCAATTAATCAAAGATGCGCGCCACAGACACGGAGCTGGCGGCAGCAGGTGGCCTGGCGGGCCGCCAGTTGGACAGCACTGGTGTCAGGCATACCGCTCAGGAGGTTAAAAAGAAATACGGTAAATATTGCAGCCTCCATATGTCTCTGAACTCAGGATCCTTTTAAAGCATTTGCTGCTAATGTGTTGATGCCAGGTAAAACAATTCATGTTCAGATGCCTTGTAAAGTCCATGTGTTGATGGGTCAAGGCTTTTTTTGGTCACACAAGTAGAGTCGACACAATCATAGGCAGGTAGTTTTAAGGTTTTGGCTGATTTGGTGTATCGTATGCAGTACATTTTTTGTGTACACTTACTTACACAATAAGAACTATTATGGCAGTTCATGTGTGACAATGTTCAATAGAAATCACAGGGTAGAGTTTGTTTTTCAAAGCATGTACTTGAAGAAAACATACCAGATGCAAATGAAATTCTGAATATATTAAAAATGACGTTAAAACAGATCACAGAACCTGGATATCATGATTGCATTGCATTGCTGAGCCTTTGCGATCATCTGGCCTTGATCCAAACAGACATCAGGATGCTCGTCTGCTTCTTATTCCAGTCTGCTTCCACTACTCGGTTACTATTCTACACAAATAGCAGGTTGGATAATAAAAGGGGAACAACTGAAGCTGAGAAAATAGGACTGTAGTAGCAGAGAGAGTTCAGGGAATGGCGGGTTTAACATGCTAATAATCATGTGAGCCTGCCATGAGACAGCTTTCATGTGGCGCCCCTGCCAGTACTAGAGTACCGTGAGCGTTACTACGCTAACGTGCCTGGAAAAGTCACACCGCACGTTATGCAAGTGGTGTGAAACATACAGTACATAGAAAGCATGCTTCACTGTTATGTAACGTGTATGTTATGTGGTACTGCACTGCATACATGCCAATAAAAATGTACCATTACAATAAAAGCTGCCATTGTCTCCTGCTGTACAAAACAAGTGTAAATATACTTATGGCTAGCTGCATCCATGTGCTTCAGTTTGCATTCATATTCTTAGATTAGGCATTAGTGCATAATTTGCATATGATTTGTATTCAAAGTGTACTTGCAAACGAGATAAACAGAGGAACACCAAGAGCCCCAATAGTGTAGTATGTATTGAGGGGTAATGACAAAGAGTAATAGTTGTTATACTCACAAACGTGGGTCACCAATAGGCAACCACTGTAAAGGCAGGTGGGGAGATTATCCTGACCCCACTCAGGAATAAGAAGTCGCTCTCTGTAGATAGTAGAAAGGGTCGCAACCCTCCGCCAAGGGTGGATATAATATTATATAAGAGAGAACAGAGGCGCCAAAAGGATAAAATGGGTTTTAAATGAGCTTAAAAGCCAAAACTTGGTAATTAGAGGAGACAGTGGTGGATTTACCCCCTCCAAGCAGACACAACACGACTGTACATTCAGTCTATTTATTAACGAACTCCAGATAAAACAAAGCAACGTGTTTCACGGGTCAGCGCCCGCTTCCTCAGGCAATAGAAAAAGGAGTTACAGCATCTAGCAAAACAAACGACAGAGGCGCTGAGTGTCGTTTGTTTTGCTAGATGCTGTAACTCCTTTTTCTATTGCCTGAGGAAGCGGGCGCTGACCCGTGAAACGCGTTGCTTTGTTTTATCTGGAGTTCGTTAATAAATAGACTGAATGTACAGTCGTGTTGTGTCTGCTTGGAGGGGGTAAGTCCACCACTGCCTCCTCTAATTACCAAGTTTTGGCTTTTAAGCTCCTTTAAAAAACATTTTATCCTTTTGGCGCCTCTGTTCTCTCTTGTATTAAAAGTGTGTATTTTTGTCCCTGGGGGGATCTGCACATCTCTGTTGGTTTCATTTCATTTGCAGCCTAAGAACGCTGTGAATTGTTTGCTGTCCTTCGGAAAAGAAAAGATGTGCATACCATTTATGACTAGCAGCACCAGGTAAGAATTATGTTTTTACAGTTAGTCTAGTGGTTAGGCCTCTTCCGTGAGGGTACATCATCGCCATGGTTGAGTCTAGTAGGGAATAGAGATGGCCCTTCCGGGGTTCGCGATCGCGGAGAACCGCAAACTTTACCGGAAGTTAGGTTCGCCCCCATAGTGCATCATGAGGGTCAACCCTGTACATCACAGTCAGCAGGCACATTGTAGCCAATCAGGCTACACTCCCTCCTGGAGCCCCACTCCCCCCTTATAAAAGGCAGGCAGCGTCAGGCATTGGACTCACTCGTATGCCTGCATTAATTAGAGAAGGGGAAGCTGCTGCAGACTCTCATAGGGAAAGCTTAGTTAGGCTCTTGTAGGCTTGGTTAGCTTGCTCCTTGCTGATTCTTATTGCTAAAAAAGCACCCCTCAACAGCTCTTTTGAGAGATAATCTTGTTCTTGTGATCTATTTTTTTTTTGTGTGTGTCCCACTGACACTTGTGTTGCATAGACAGCTTTGCTAATTCCTACTGTATGTGCCACTGCCAGGCTCAGCACATTCAGTGACTACCTGTGTGTGTGCCAGGTGCACATTGTAATACCCATCACTGCATATACCTACCTGTTGTGTTCAGTGCACCCACCTACCCACGTCAGTGTACGCAGTGTGATATACCACTCCGTGCATACCTGCACCTGTGTGACTGCACATTGTATTAGTCAAGTCAGTGCATACCTTTCACTTCATTCCTGCAATATGGACAAAAAAAAAGGCAGAGGCAGGCCACCTGGCAGGTCTGTTCGGGGTCGCGCTGTCGTGATTTCGTGCGGCCCTCGACCAAAATACAGTGTTCAGAAGAAGGCACGTGCCATCAACCCCCAATATTGTCAGGACGTAGTTGACTACTTAACACAGAACACCTCATCTTTCTCAGCTTCCACACGGAAGCTTGACATATCTTCCTCCTCCTGCTCTGATTCTTGCACCCCACTTAACACTCAGTCGGCCGCCACCACCAAAGTGCCATCACCCCAGGGCTCAGCGGTGTGGACATTTTTGTGTGTGTGTCTGCCTCAGATGAGAGCAATGCCATCTGTACTCTCTGCCACCAAAAATTGAGCCGTGGAAAGACCAAGACCTGCATAGAGACAACTACCTTACGAAGGCACATGATTACAAAGCACAAACTGCAATGGGATGACCACCTGAGGAAAAGCAGCACACAAAAGCAAAGCCACACACCGCAGTGGAAGATACTAGACCGCAATTTTTTCTCAAAAAAAGGTGATACCTAAACTGTACCGTGATGTTGAGGCAAGTGGTGACATCTTTGGCACACAGTGTTCGGTTAAGGGTCCATCTGACCACGGATGCCTGGTCTGCAAAGCACGCTCAGGCCTGCCAGAAGACTAAGTCAGTCCCCACACACAGCATCTCTGCCTGCATGCCATGTGACTGCCTGCCCCATGATGACTAAGCCGCTCCCCACACAGCATCTCTGCCTGCAGGCCGCTTGACTGCCTTCTCCGCCACCACCAACAGGGTCCAGGACTCCAGGCGGATTCCTGAATTTTTAAGGCTGCTGCTAGCAGCGGCCGCCATAATAATTTTTCTGGTGCGTGTACATGCCTGCCTAATTTTTCTGGCTGCACTGCAGCTGCAACAACAAAACAAAAGGCATGTACATGTGCCAATTCCCCTTCATGATCATTACCTTGCCGCTGTGAAGGGGCTTGCGTATCACAATGAAGCAATGACCGCCGGCTATATGAGTGTCTCGGGGGGGGGGGGGGGGGAGGGAGATACACGCAAGATAATAAGGTTGTTGCTTCATTGTGGACAGACCAAATTTCAAATTTGATCATCTGGACAGTCACTGTTCTGTCATTCAGCTACCTCAGCACGGCGACCATATGGGCTGGAAAGCCGCCATCACCTGCACTCTCGTCATGGTGCGCACCAGTCCAGCACGGCCGTCACTACACAAACAGCTGTTTGCAGTCACTGCATACCTTTCACTGCATCTTTGACTGCACATTGTATTATACTTGGCAGTCAGTGCATACCTTTCACTTGAATGGATGGCAGACTTGCCCTCCATAACAGATTCTCGTTAAAGGATTTAAAGTTGATTCATCTCATATGCAGCAGGGCCTCAAAAGTCCTCCTGTATAGTTATTTTTGGTCACTACCTCAGGACGTGCATGCCATGCCTGCTGCCTTCCTTGGATGTGTGGTAGCCATTCCTGCTCCTTTGCCCACAGCGTGCCTGCTGCTTTCCTTGGCTGTGTGGTGGTGGTAGCCGTTTCTCAGGCTCCAACTCCAGACCGGAATCGAACCAGGATTCCCCGGCCATTACCTGTGGTCACCATGCTACTGAGAAAGTACCATCGAAAGTTTCACACAGTTGAATGAATGGCTAACTTGCACTCCATAACAGATTCTCGCTAAAGGCAAGTGGTGTCATCTCTGGCACACAGCGCTGAGTCAAGGGTCCATCTGACCACAGATGCCTGGTCTGCAAAGCACGGTGAGGGCAGGTACATTACTTATACAGCAAATAGGTCCTTACTTGGATGTGTGGTGGTGGTAGCCAGTTCTCAGGCTCCCACTCCGGACCAAAATCGAACCTTGTTTCCCCGGCCTATACCCGTGGTCACTCACAATGGCAGACTTGCCCTCCATAACAGATTCTCATTGCAGGTACTGAACAGCCAGCAGAAAATGTAATAAAAAAAATAGATGTAAGCTTTAACAATGGTAGAGAAAGAACCATCGAAAGTTGATAAGGCAGTCAGACATTGCCTGATATCACTGAGGAAGAGCAATCTCGCCATGGTGCGCACCAGTCCAGCACGGCAGACACTACACAAACAGCTGTTTGCTTTTCCCCTGCCCATAGATTTAACTACCCTTTCTTTTACACATAAAAGTACCCAAACCGTGGAGATGCTGCATTTTTCTTTGTACATAACTGCAGTATGTCACTTCCACTTTCTAACAGATAAACCCTGCAATGCATCATATCATCACCTCCACAGCAGACGCGTGCTCTTCTGATATAGCTTGATCAAACCCTTGCAATTCAAACATACACTTGTTGAGGCCTTTTATGAAATTAGAGTAACCGGTAAGTATGGCACCTCATGTTCATGCTAACTAAACAGTTCCTTGCACGTTTATTTATTTTTCAGTAACTTTATATGAGTTTACCTTATAAGGAATAGAACACACAACTTTGTCATCACTGTGCATTAGCTGACTTGAAAGTTCCCAGGTAAACAGGAGATCATATGAGATCAACTTCCACAACAAATCCAGCACCTGTGAAACATGAAAATATATGTAGGCAAATTAAGAGAAAAAAAATTAAATTAATCTATTAAAAGGTCAGTAAAACCAAAATACACAAAGCGACAGGCTTCCACCTGATTCTGCATTATAGATGGTTCCTATTATTGTTTTTTTTTCTCATAGGATACCCTACTTATACTACAACACAAGATGTGTTTAAAGGACAACTGAAGTAAGAGCTAAACAGAAGCCGCCATATTTATTTCCTTTTAAACAATACTAGTTGCCTGGCAGACCTGCTAGTCTATTTGGCTGCAGTAGTGTCTGAATAACACCAGAAAAAAAGCATGCAGCTAATCTTGTCAGATCTGACAAGGATGTCAGAAACAACTGATCTGCTGCATGCTTGTTTAGTGTCTGTGTCTAAATGTATTAAAAGCAGTGGATCCGCAGGACAGCCAGGCAACTGGTATAGCTTAAAAGGAAATAAATGTGGCAGCATCCATCGCCCTCTGGATACACTTGTCCTTTACTTCCTTACTTCTATTTAAAGATGAAGTATAGTAAAAATAACATCATCAAAATGTAAAGTATTTTTTTTTCTTTTACAATATTCATTTATAAATGATTTAATCAGTGTTTGCCCATTGTAAAACCTTTCCTCACCCTGATTTACATTCTAAACACCAGTTGCCTTGCTGTGCTGCTGATGCTTTTGAATCTAATACTTTTAGCCATAGATCCTAAACAAGCATATGCAGATCAGGTGTTTGATATTATTGTCAGATCTGACAAGATTAGCAGTGTGCTTGTTTCTGATGTGATTCAAACACATCTGCAGCCACACAGATCAGCAGGGCTGCCAGGCAACTGGTATTGATTAAAAGGAAATAAATATGGAAGCCTCCATATTCTTCTCACTTCAGTTGTCCTTTAACTTTTCAGCCTGCTATGCATATCTCAGTGGATGTGGACACTCAAACATTATTTTTCCAAATATGAAATTTGTACTTTTTAATGTTTTGTGTAAAATGCAGATCAGAGATAGGCCGTGAGCTGCTAATAATTCCAAGTTGATGTAACTGTAATGAATCCTCATGCTGCCTGGAACTTGTCCAATCAAAATATTTAATAAGCACTTGACTGATGCGGTTCCAAGCTGCATAAATTCAGAATTAGTCGTCTCTCTCTGAGCATCTCTAATAGACTACCCATTAAACAGCTACCCTCTTCCTGTATATTTAAAGGGAACCAGAGATGAACGATTCACACAAAATAAACATATCAGTTGATAGCTTGTAAAGAGTAAATGCTCTACCCGATAATTTTGCCACTCTGGTGTGCATTTTTGAGTGCTTTTTATCCATTATTGCTCCAGGAAATATCCAGTATGGCCGCCGGCTCATATCCCTTCTGCTTCCAGGTTATGAGGTGTTCTGGATGTGCTGTCTAGCCTCTATGAGACTATAGACAAGCAGGGCTGCTGCTGCAGCATTTCATCTGTGTGCTTTCAACTTTATTATTCTGGTATGCTGTGTGGCTGCCTGTAGGACGTGTCTCTCATAGTAATGAAACTGCATACAGTAGATAAAAATGATGACTGGCTGCACAGACAGAGCACACAGATCACACAGCCACACCTGTCTGTTTCAGAGATTTTTCCTGCAGCAGCAGCCCCTCCCATGTTATCAGAGCTCTCAGCATGTAAAGCAGGAAATCTGATCCAGGAGGGGGAAGGCTCTAGCTACATGCTTCCCCCCTCCCTCCGCTATCCCTCCCACCCCTCCGATCGCCGCCGGCGCTTTTACCCTGCAGGGAATTCCGTTCTGAACGGGATTCCCTGTATGGGCTTCCTCGTCGCCATGTCGACGATCGTGGTGACGTCAGCGGGTATTCCGATCCACCCCTCAGCGCTGCCTGGCACTGATTAGCCAGGCAGCGAAAGAGGCCTGGGGGGGGGGCAGCGCGGCGGATAGCGGCGAATCGGCAGGTAGAGGCGGCAATCGTTATGCACACGCAGCTAGTAAAGTGCTAGCTGCGTGTAGCAAAAACTAAATTATGTAAATCGGCCCAGCAGGGCCTGAGCGGCACCCTCCGGCGGCTTACCCCGTGTCACACACGGGGCTACCGCCAAGGAGGTTAATGGCTCCAGGATGTTTTTAAGTCAGACAGTGCTGCTGCCGCTGTGCGTGTGCAGGCTCCCGCGGGTGCACATGCATCCCCGTGCACGTGCAAATAGTGAAAAAAAAAACCACCCCCCAAAAAATACACCTTGATTTCCAAATGATATATTGTCACCATACTTTGTATTAGGGACATAATTAAAATGTTGTGATAACCAGGACAAATAGGCAGATAAAATGTGTGGGTTTTATGTACAGTAGCAGTGTTTAGATTAAAACCATAGTAGGTGAAATTGGAGAAATCGTGTATTTTTTTCATTTTTCCCTTGCATTTCCCTTTAAAATGCATAGAACATGAATGAATTACTGAAAACAAATATCAACCCCAAAAAACCCAATTGGTGGTGAAAAAAACAAGAGATAGATTATTTCATTTGTGATTAGTAGTGATTAAGCTATTGGCAAATTAAAGGGATGAGCACTGAAAGGTGAAAATCGCTCTTGTCTGTTAGGGTAAATACAGCCTTGGGGTGAAGTGGTTTAATGTTACTGGTCTTCCTTTCAGCCCTCTGCAGTGTTGGATGATGTATAATTTAATAATTAGCCTATTTTGCAGTTCCCCCTTCAGGGCACCTCCTGCTCATCCCCACTCCCCTTTATTTAAAGAGGAACTGTAACCAAGGATTGAACATCCCAGTCAGTAGCCGATACCCCTTTTCCCACAAGAAATCTTTATACCTTTTCTCAAACAGATCATCGGGAAAGGGGGGGGGGGGGCTGTATGGCTGATATTGTAGTGAAACCCCTCCCACAGTGTGATGTCAGCACCTAGGTACTGACGTGACACTGTTGGAGTCTTGTTGCATTGTGGGAAATATCAGCTGTTTCCACCTGCCAAAGAAGCATCATCTCCTTCCACAGACATCCCCTGCCAGCATTAAAGATGTCGCCACATGATACATTTCAGAATGTAAATCAGGGAGAGGAAATATTTTACAATGGGCAAACACTGACTAAATCATTTATGAATAAATTATTTTAACAATTAAGCACTTTTTTCATCAAGTTATTTTCACTGCAGTGCAAGATACCTGGCTGAGAGCTGAGCAGTGTGTGTGTGTAAAAAAATGATTCTGAAACTGCTATCAAAAACTTCCACAAGTGATAAAGTGCAGGTTTATAAAACGTATTGGTGCAGAAATAGTTAACTGTTGATAACTGCCATGTGTGCAGTTTACTGACTTTGGATTCTGATTTTATAGAGATGAAGACAAATGTGATGACCTTTGTGTCAGCCTTTGAATACCCATCACCAGCATGACTGATGCTAGTGGTTGCACTCCGATCATAAGCAGTGTGGAGTAGTTAACGAGATGGGCAAGATGTGACAAGGAACTGTGAAATAATGGGCAGTCGGGCATGCAGATTACAATACTGTATACACCCACTCAGCTCTGACATATTTGCAAAGTGGCATCACAAGCACATAGCCATAGAAATTCACAAGCACATAGCCATAGCAACCACGAGTGCTTAAGAGGACCTCAACATTCCACTGCACAAGGGATTTCTGAAATGTCGACCTGCCACTAAAGTAGACTAACATTCAGGAGAAAGTGTGAGTGTGTGTGTGTGAGTGTCTATAACAAAAACAAAAACTGTAATTACAGAGGTATTTAACAGAAGAGTTGAGAAGAAAGGCTACAGTCAAATACTGATATACAAAATCATCACAATTTCTGGTCACTAAAATACTGCAGATGAAGCACAGCTTGGTTGACTTGAAACATCAAGCATCCCATGATGATCCCACCTTACCAGTGTAAAATGTGATCTGGTGTAATAGACCAAGCAGTAGTCCAAGGGCATTGGAAAAAACGGCCGCAGGGGATTGCCGCTAGTAGAATATCGCTCAAAATACTGATGTTCTACCACTGAATTCCAGGTTGCGGGTCTGGAGGCTTGTGGGTCGGGTGCGGGTACCAGATTTACCAGAAAGTGGGTTACAGGTCGGGTGCGGGTAGTGGGGCTGTGGGTCTGAAAAATTAGACCAGCGCAGGCCTCTACTCCCTCCACCAATACCTAACCCTTAACCCTCCCCCTACCGACACCTAACCATTAACCCTCCCATCTACTTATGCATAACCCATAACCACCCCTGGTGGCACCTAACACCCTTAACCCCCCCCCCCCCTCCCCAACTGGTGGCGCCTACCCTCAACACCCCCGCCCGTGGTGCCTAAGCATTAACCTGCCCCCCCCCCCCCCCACACACACACACACACCAAAAGCTGGGATATGCAGCAATACAAGGACATTTGGGCACATGGAGGGTGGTATGTGATCAAATAGCAGGCACAGATTGGTACCGTTATGCAAATTACAGATTTGCGGGTTCGTTGCATGCTCAAATTTCCATACACTACCGCAAATCACAGATTTTAAAATGGGCACCTATGGCGGTTGCCTTTTTTCCAGGGCACCTACAAAGCCCTTTTTCTCCTACTTCAATTCTTCAGTGTTAAATACCACAGCCATGGCTCAGGTTATTCTTATGCCAGCAATGTTTATTTTAGGGATTTCTAGTTTGCAGTAGCTTGGCATTTTCATTGCAACATTGTCCACGATTTTGTTTTTGGTAAGAGGTTAAAGGAAACCTTGGATGATTTCCTAGCCCTTATTTATACTTGCCTGGGGCTTCCTCCAGCCCCATGAGGTCTCCCACCAGGGTCTCCCTCGCCGTCCTCCTTGGATCCCCTGTTCTGCTGCTATAACTCCCAGTAATCTGGGCAATCGCAGCCTTCTGCACATGCGCGGCCCGGCCCGTGTGCACACCCCTCGTTGCGCTCCTGTCCCCTGGAGCTCCAGAGGACGGGAACACAGCAGGGGCGTGCACTTGGCCAAGCATGTGCAGAAGGTAACGACTGACCAGATTACCGGGAGTCGTAGCGCCAGAGCAGGGGACCCGAGGAGGATGGCGAGGGAAGCCCCAGTGCTCATGGTGCTGGTGGAAACCCCAAGTAAGTATAAATAGTGGCTAGTGTACCATCTCTGGTACACTTTAAGATCTAAGGTATGCAAGGGCAATAATTACGTGTATGTTGTCATTTTCCATTGTTTTTACACACAGAGTGACATATTGAGAAATTTAGTCTACTGTTCTGTTAAAGAGAAATTTTACTGAATATATTGTCTAGAATAAAATTCCTTCCTTCTTTTTTTACAATAATACTTTATTAATTATTCCATTAGTGTTTATCCATTGTAAAACCCCTATTAACGTTCTTAAATTTATCACAGGTAGCGACATCTTCACTGCTGACAAGAAGCATCACTGCGCAATGTCTGTATGTTCCGAAGTGATTAGAAACAACATCTGGGCCCATATGCAATTCACTTTTTCTCCTGAGTTTTCTCCTAGGTGATCATTTGAAACTTGTCAATAAAATGCATTTTAAGCCACCAGCAAGCAAGCAAATACTAAAAATAATTTTGATAGTACTTTCTCACCTACTTTTTGGTACTGTTTTAGTTGAAAATAGCTGGAAAGTTATTTTAAATTGAAGATCAAAAAATATCTCCTAGGAGAAAACTCAGGTGAAAAAGTGAATTGCATATGGCCCCTTGTCTTCCAGAGTGCACTGGGAAGAGAAGGCTGCGTAACTAAATAGCCTAAGTTAAGCATGACTGCGAGGGCAGAGTTACATACCAATATACAGCAATATACAGTATATTGTGGATATAGGAAGTGTTTCTAATGCTGAGGATAAATGGTGTATCCTGAATGATTTACTACATTGTTATATGTTGTTACAGTGCCTTTTTAAGCCAGTTTATTTACCATGAACAAGAGGTAAACAGCTCAGCTTGCTATCCTGAAGCTCTGGTTATTAGAAAAAGCCACAGTCTTTAGGCAAAAAAAATGCATCACCTCAAGTGGTAAGAGGACTGGGGCTGCTTAGTAATCAAGTCTTACACACAGACATACTCATGTAGTGCACCAGTAAACTGCTTAATGAGAAATGGAAAGCTAAAAAAGACAGCCTAATTTATCAAACTAATGAGGATTGTCATATTACTCAGCCACTGCTCAGAATCAGACATCCAGATCTCCAGCTTCCAGAAATGAGGAACACGACATTGCTAACCAGAAAAGATTTTATTTTAAAGTACAGGGCCATAGTCAGTAGATACAGACAGCAAGACATGGGACGGGAGATGCCTGGCAGTTCAGTTCTAAATGTTTTCTCATTAACTGTGTCACATGCCAAAACCATAAACATTTTTTACTAATGAAATTAAAAATCGATCAAAAATAGATGCTTACAAACCCCGGCCCAGCCCGCCTAATGGGGCCTTGTTCCCTCGGACCTTTGTTTTCATGGTTGCAATGCCCCAGCTGACCAGGTCCATTGTTGGTAGTGTTGCCACTGGTCTCCGATTTTGGGTCCTTAGCTTTTCACTGGCCTCTGATGTACTAGGAGTGCAATCCAACCGGACTCATGGTCAGCCCTCTTTCACAAACCCCTCTCCCAACCATCTAAGCACCAGAATAAACTCTTAGGCCAGACCTGCCACGCCACCAAGGCACTCCTGGCCAAGACCTGGAAGTCCCTGCCCCCCTCAAAGCCTAAGCTAATTAACAAAATCCATTCCAAATACATTACGGAGAAAATTACCTTTAGCATCAGAGAATCCACCCCATTGTTTGATAGAATTTTGGACGCATAGGCCGACTGAGCAACAATCCATATTGCTCAGTGATCCTACATGCTCATGATGTTATTCTGATCTGGCGGGCTTATAAGAGCTATTATAAATATTGCTAGCCTTTATAGCTATTTTCTATTGTGTTTTATACTTGACCTACTGCATTGCCCATTACTTACAATCTATATTTTACATACAATATGCTGAATGCATTGCTGTCTTTTTATTTATGTTATGTTTCTAAATATTGCAAAAATAAATAAAAATAAAAAGTAGATGCTTACATCTTGGTGTATAATAATACATGTATCCGTAATGTGAAAAAATCTGTTTGCCAAAACTTGGTAATATTAGTTGCCATTGCACTGCAGTAAGAGGCATGCAATTTCACTGTCACAATTACTGGCATACAGCGTCTTGTAGTAACCGAAGCAGAGTAGAAAGCAGGTAGGATAGCACTCAAAACTGGCTGTGAAGGTTTGTACTTGGTTGCTGCAGCTGCAGTGTGCAAACAGCCAGCGACCTCTCTGAGGAAACGGGCTGCTGTTTTTCCCGAGAAAACGGCTGTTAGGCCATTTGCTACCCCCTATTGTCTTGGCTGTCTGTATGTGACCCTTGTGGAATAAAACTGCAAGCATATTGCTTTGGTGCACAGCGCTTTTCTTCTACTTCACTATTTAGCCTCTGGCAGTACCATGGCCACTGGAGTCATCTATGCTTACCACATATCTTTCAGCTCCTAAGTGATACTCAGAGTGTAATCCCACTTATAAATAATGTATATAGAGGAACACTAGGTTAAGATCATTTATTTAATATTCCTGAGATAAATGTGGATACATATTTAGAGGCGGATACATATTTTCTGTGTACATTTTTACATCTATATTTTTTTTTATCTTAGGTAGACAACTTTTTTGAGGGTTACCAGGTAGCGCTGTATGCTTGTGGGAAGTGGATTTAAGTGTGTAATACTGTAATTGGTACAATATTGATCCTATTATATATGTGGAATGTTTATATTTTATCTTAGGAATATTAAATACATTCTCTTAACTTAGTGTTCCTCTGTGCACATGACTTAGAATTATTTTCCAGTGGGGTAAGGGGGAATCCTCACAATTGAGCATAGCAGCAAGGTTAGAAGACAGTTAGCATCTGAAACAGTTAACATGAAATAAATGTCAGCTTGCATATCCCTCTCTAATCAGGTGTGCTTTAAGTACTAGCATTGGCCTCAATTCACTAAGCAGTTTAGACTAGTCTACTGATGGTTTTTAGTCTACTGAAGGTTTGGTCAGTTGCATCAAAGGGGAAATCACTATTACCAAATGTTTTAGATTTGTTTTTAGACCTGGTCTAAAACATTTGGTAATTAGGTCGGTAAAGCAGGGGAAATGATCAAAAGATGCAATTCACAAACGAGTAGCTATGACTGACATCCTTCTCCTTTGATGAGCTCTCCTGTGCGTACAATTAAACTCCTGCATAATGAATTCAAACGGTTCCATCCTCACATCTAAAATACCTCACAGAATTAATTTACCTACAGAAATCAGCTGGTCTAATCTCTGCCAGAAAAAGTGGGCGTGGTTACTCCGTTTGCCTTTGTGAATTGTGTAATTACTGAATGTTAGACCAGGTCTAAACACAGATCTAAAACATTACACCAAACCATCAGTAGACTAAAAACCATCTGTAGACTAGTCTAAACTGCTTAGTGAATTAAATGCCATAGTAGGAGCTGAAAACCAACTAACCCCTGCAAAGGACATGGGCAGTCTTCAGGTAAGCCGGTCCCCAAATCAAACCATTTTAGGTCATATATGGTGACTTTTGTAGTTTGTCAGTATAGGTCCTCTTTAGATATTATGAAGATCTCTCATGTGAACTCTCTAGAACAGCAGCTAGACCTGCTCAGAAAAGATGAAGATGTGTTGGTTAACAAAACAGAAGAGACTCTGGTTACTCCATAATCAAAGAAACCCTTTTGCTTCTATTTTTATTGCTGATACTGATCTCCTGAATATGTAAGGGTGGGGGGAGTGAGAGGAGAAGGAATGGCTCAAGTCTGACCAGCAATGCTGTTAAGCTCAGCTTGATTTGTAAAGTGGAGCTGATATTCCCGAGAATGTAAACCTTGCCGGATCATAAATTCTTCTCTACAATACTGGCACTAAACTGAAGCTTGTATGTTTCCAATTTATCAGGGGACAGAACTGTCTCATTGTGCACCAAGAAGTAAGCAAGATTCACAAAGCTCTAGAAGTCAGGCATTCAGCGCATGCAGCACAGCACTTCGGAGCAGGAGAGATGATTTATTTTGACATACAATGCTATATGTAATTCCCTTTTTCTCCTAGGTGATATTTTTACAACTTGTCATAAAATGCCTTTGAAGTCACCAGCAAGCAAGAAAATACTCAAAATAAGTTTGACAGTACTTTTTCACCAACTTTTGGGTACATTTTCAATTTGGAAAATGCTTAAAATGTACTTTACAGATAAGATGAAAATTATCTCCTAGGAGATAACTCAGGTGAAAAATGAATTGGATATGGGCCACAGCCTCATATCTCCCAAAGTTCTGCTGCCCTTCTGCTTTTTCAGCACACAAGGCCATGACCTTTGTGGCCTTTCCACAAATCCGACTATGCCAGCAGCAGGTCTACAATAAACGACAGAAGATATAAGTATGGGGCTGCAGAAGGCCACAGCCGCCACACCTAGGATGATACCACTGTTCTAACTTATGATAAACTCCACTCATTGTTGGCTCCTTCACCCCCCCCCCCCCCCCCCAGCTACATGCCATCTAGCGCCTATATTTATGAAATGCCAAGATAAATTCCCATTACAATAAACAGGATGGGCTTTCATTCATTATGTGCTCATTATGTTCTCACTTTTGATAAATGTAATGGGTTTCTGCAGTAAAGTTTCGCCAAACACAATTTCTAAAGATGTATTGGCTAATATAAATGTAAAGACTGGGCCTACAAAGTTGGAAAGAATTATAAGACACAAAGCTTCTTACATGGCATATACTGTGCAGTAACTTCAATTTACAGGGCTCATGGGACTTCTTGCCAGAAAGATAATTTATGTTCAAAGTATTGAGTGTAAAATGGTTTCGATCATGGAGTTGCTTTGTTCCCTTGGTGACAAACAAGAGCAAATCTCTAGCGGGAGATTGTGCAAAACCTTCCAACTGTATGATTAAGTTTTCTCTCTTTAGAAGGGAGAAGTAAGGCTTCTTCATAATGAATACACGTCATGGAGATGCACAATGATGGGAAGTACTGTATAACTATCTCTTACTCTAAATCATTCTGCAGAACTGCAAATGATTAAGTCTTAGAGATATATTTCCTATCCCCCCGTGTGTTCACAGGAATGGGGTGACACTTGAATTGCTCTTTTTTTCATAATATACCTGTATTAGAACTGTGGTTATGCTATTCAGCCCATTTATACTTGATAAACCATATTTTCCCTTAAAACTGTAACGATCGGTGTCAGCTTGCAGAGAATCTGATTATTGGTGATCTGCAGTATCACCAAGAATACAGATCATACCTGATTATGGATGATCTGCAGAATCACCAATAATACAGATATAGTGCTAACCTCTGGACACCTCTAAATATATATATTGAGTGTTTGGTGTAACAGTATGACTTTGAGTAACCCACCTGAGGAGCAGGTGGCCTAGGCAGTACAGGAAGTACTGCTATAGAGAGTACAGAAAACTTCCAGCAGCCTGAGACTCTCCAAGGGGTGGAGTCAGGCTGAAGGTAGGAAGGAGCAGAGAGTGAGTGACACCTAAAGGTGGATGTCACTGACTGATCTGGAGACTATCTCTTTAGTGGAGAGAGATAGCTCTCGAGGTCGGGCAAGCCAGGTCGGCAACACACGGACAGACAAAGTACAAAGACAGAAGGCTGATTCTGTATCCAGGGCAGGCAGGGTTTGGCAACGGAATATCAGATATGCGTGGTACCGAATCAGAAAGCAGAGGAATAGTCAGGAAAGCAAAAGGTCATAACACATATCAAACAATGCCTAGTCTTGTGTGTGAGGTCCGTGGTCTCTACACCCTGGAACTAGTCTGATGTAAAACAGAATGATAACACAAGTACCCTTGTCTTAGGTGTGAGGTCCGTGGTCTCTACACCCTGGAACTAGTCTGATGTATAAGATTGATAACACAAGTTCCCTATTCTTGGGTGTGAGGTCCGTGGTCTCTACACCCTGGAACTAGTCTGATGTATAACAGAATAATAACACAAGTAATCTGGCTCAGTGTGAATTCCCAGGTCCTCCTGGTTCAAACACACTGTTGGATCTGACTAAGGTCTGAGTGCTTCCACGTAGTGATTGCAACAGCAGACAATTTGAGAGTAGCCAGCAGTAACCATATATAGAGCAGTGCTCTCTGGCGCCACCCTAAAGTGATCAACCAATGGTTACCAGCTCTGAGGTCAGCTGACCGGCCTGGTATTGAGTGCCATTCACAAGGTTTTTGTACATAGTTGGGGATTTATTAACAAGGTGGCTTGGTGGTCTAAAGTAGATCCTCTTTTGAAGAAGCTTTATTCACTTGGCCAGATACTTTGTTACATTCATAATCCACATAGGACCTATACTGCCATCCAAACCCAGTAGAGTGAGTCAAGCTTTTTGACTTAATTCTTTCTTTCCCTCCACTATTATAGGACAAAGGGTGAAGGTTGGATAAAAGAAACCTGTGTTAAACAGGATTATCATAGCAGCAGCAAGTGACAGGGCAACTTGTTGACTATGTGCATAAGCATTCACAAACTGCTAATTGCCACCACAACCCTTTGTGAAGTGTACAAGCTTAAAGCAAACCTGCAGTGAAAAGAAACGTATGAGATGATAGGTACATGTGTTAGATATGTAACTGCATGTGTATTTTACTGAAGGTAAATTAAACACAGAACTGAGTCTCATATTTTCATGTTCAGTTTAAGCGCTTAATTTTTAAGACTTCATTGTAAACAGGAGCTGTAACAAATCTTTCTCAATGGAAAAGCAAACAGATGTGATGATCCTTTGAATTTTTCAGCTCTTAAACCCTATCTCAGGCTTTCTTTGACTCTCTCTCAACTATATTGGCTTCAACTTACTTTTCATGAAAGGGACTAAATTTGACAAGCTGTCAACAAGCTCATTTACAGTGGGTTGCAAAAGTATTCGGCCCCCTTGAAGTTTTCCACATTTTGCCATTTTACTGCCACAAACATGAATCAATTTTATTGGAATTCCACATGAAAGACCAATACAAAGTGGTGTACACATGAGAAGCGGAACGAAAATCATACATGATTCCAAACATTTTTTTTACAAATAAATAACTGCAAAGTGGGTTGTGCATAATTATTCGGCCCCCTTTGATCTGAGTGCAGTCAGTTGCCTATAGACATTGCCTGATGAGTGCTAATGACTAAATAGAGTGCACCTGTGTGTAATCTAATGTCAGTACAAATACAGCTGCTCTGTGAGGGCCTCAGAGGTTGTCTAAGAGAATATTGGGAGCAACAACACCGTGAAGTCAAAAGAACACACAAGACAGGTCAGGGATCAAGTTATTGAGAAATTTAAAGCAGGCTTAGGCTACAAAAAGATTTCCAAAGCCTTGAACATCCCACTGAGCACTGTTCAAGCGATCATTCAGAAATGGAAGGAGTATGGCACAACTGTAAACCTACCAAGACAAGGCCATCCACCTAAACTCACAGGCCGAACAAGGAGAGTGCTGATCAGAATTGCAGTCAAGACGCCCATGGTGTCTCTGGACGAGCTGCAGAGATCTACAGCTCAGGTGGGAGACTCTGTCCATAGGACAACTATTAGTCATGCACTGTACAAAGTTGGCGTTTATGGAAGAGTAGCAAGAAGAAAGGCATTGTTAACAGAAAGCATAAGAAGTCCCGTTTGCAGTTTGCCAAAAGCCATGTGGGGGACACAGCAACCATGTGGAAGAAGGAGCTCTGGTCAAATAAGACCAAAATGGAACTTTTTGGCCAAAATGCAAAACGCTGTGTGTGGCGGAAAACGAACACTGCATATCACTCTGAACACACCATCCCCACTGTCAAATATGGTGGTGGCAGCATCATGCTCTGGGGGTGCTTCTCTTCAGCAGGGACAGGGAAGCTTGTCAGAGTTGATGGGAAGATGGATGGAGCCAAATACAGGGCAAACGTGAAAGAAAACCTCTTGGAGACTGCAAAAGACTTGAGACTGGGGCGGAGGTTCACCTTCCAGCAGGACAATGACCCTAAACATAAAGCCAGGGCAACAATTGAATCGTTTAAAACAAAACATATCTATGTGTTAGAATGGCCCAGTCAAAGTCCAGATCTAAATCCAATCGAGAATCTGTGGCAAGATCTGAAAACTGCTGTTCACAAATGCTGTCCATCTAATCTGACTGAGCTGGAGCTGTTTTGCAAAAAAGAATGGACAATGATTTAAGTCGCTAGATGTGCAAAGCTGGTAGAGACATACCCTAAAAGACTTGCAGCTATAATTGCAGCAAAAGGTGGTTCTACAAAGGATTGACTCAGGGGGGCGAATAATTACGCACATCCCACTTTGCAGTTATTTATTTGTAAAAAATGTTTGGAATGATGTATGATTTTCGATCCACTTCTCACGTGTACACCACTTTGTATTGGTCTTTCAGGGGGAATTCCAATAAAATTGATGCATGTTTGTGGCAGTAATGTGACAAAATGTGGAAAACTTCAAGGGGACCGAATACTTTTGCAACCCACTGTATATAGATAACAATTTCATTTTTTGTTTTGTTTTTTTTAACTGTTGCTGTACTGGAAAACAGAAAGGGGCTTCAAACTATTTCTTAGTAGTAGTAGAATTGGCTCTTGTGTGCATGCAGATATCAAATATATTTTAGTATTAGCACTAGTACTACATGTTGCTATGTTTATCTCATCATGTTACATGCCACTTGAGGTTATACACTTTAAACATTGCAACATACATGTTCTCTGTTCTGTGATGCAAAGCTTCGGCAATCAATTTGAACACTAGGAGGTAAAACATCATGTCTTTTTATTTCTTCAACAAACCATTCCACTCTGGTAACTATCTGCTGCTGAGTCAGCCCATCCAAACTCTCAAACCTTTTCAGTGGCTTTCCAGTAAAACCTACAAAAGGTGCAAAAAAAAAAAAAAAAGTCATTAGCGTAAGCATTCATAATAACATGACAATTTCACAATAAATGGCTGACTATTCTGCTTGATGCAGCCTCCAGTACCTGCTGAATCACAAAGCTTTAATAATCCTAAATAACCCTAACATTTGTATAGCGCTTTTCTCCTGTTGGACACAAAGCACTGTAGTGTTAGGAAGTCTTGCCCAAGAACGTCTTACTAAATAGGTACTGATTCTAGCAAGGATTCGAACCCTGGTCTCCCATATCAAAGCCAGAGCCCTTAACCAGTACACTTTCCAGCCACTCATAACTTTCATACTTTGTGTACCCAAAAATGCAACACACATCACATGCTGACCTCTAAGCTCTAACCATTAACACTTAACCCTTAGACTGCTGAGGAAACATAAAGGTATTCTGTGTTTTCACATCCATATGTCATGGACATCTAACGGTATTTTAGTACAAAACTACTTCCATCTACAGCGGAGGTCTAAAGATGTTTCTGCTTCCCCATATTCCATTGCCACAGATATCTAAAGGCGTTTAATACAAAGATTTGGCTAAGTGCCAACTTTCTACTTTACTTGAAGTACATAGATAATTCTAGGATTCTATAGTTCTAGGATGACACAGAATTATGCAAAAGTTACTGCAAATCAATGCAGCGGTAGTGAGGGAAACTCTTCGGAACGGTAACAATATTTTTGTAAGAAATCTGCATTGTTCTGGATTTATTAGAAAAAAAGTGGTTATTATAGGTAACTGTAGTTATGCTGTGCTTACCTACAATTATACAAATGCATGTTCCATCATCATTTAGTGATTTTCGCTATGATTTGATATAATAAAGGTGAGGATACAAAATCAATTTTGAAAATCCCATCCCAGGTTTGCTTGATCCATTATCCTCTGGTCTTGTTGATTATTGACCCCTCATACTGAGGCCTTGATGCACTATCTTCCTGTGAGCTTGTTTGCATCGCTGCTTAAAAAAGGGGTACAGTACAGCCCTGTGCACACAACGAGGAGAGTCACCCATGCAAACAACGAGGACAGTCATGCAGCAGGGTTCGGAAATCAATCCCTAGGGTGACGGCATGGGCAGAGGTAATACAGAGGGGTCGCTAGCGATTTGTTACTGTGTGCATGAGGTAGGCGGGTTAATAAAGCAGCGCAAAACAAAGCAGCACAGAGTGGGGTGAGTGGGGAGAACAATGTTCTCAGCTAGCGCTCAACCAAGACAGTTAACGGATTGCTGGCTTAGGAACAAAGGAATGTAAGGGACAAGGCTAAAAAAAATCTGAGATGGGAGGGGGGAGGAATTTATACATTCCTGGGGCTTCCGCCAGCCCCCTCCAGGCATGTCGCTCCTTCACCGTCCTTCTCTGACTCCTGGATCTTCTGAAAAATCCTCTAGTCGGGGTCGGTTGGTGTGCTCCCCCATAGCGCTCTTGCGGCCGGGAGCGTACTGCACCTGCGTAGTAGTCCTACACAGGCGCAGAAGTGACCGGGGCGCAGTGCACCACAGACCGAAGGACTTTCCATGGCCAATTTGAGAAGATCCAGGAGGCGGAGGAAGGCGGCGAGGGAACAATCTGCATGGAGGGGCTGGAGGAACGCCCCAGGTTTGTATAAAACTTATAATTCCCTCCATCTCGGGTTCTCTTTAAAGAGAATCTGTATTGTTAAAATCGCACAAAAGTAAACATACCAGTGTGTTAGGGGACATCTCCTATTCCCCTCTGTCACAATTTCACCGCTCCCCGCCGCATTAAAAGTGGTTAAAAACAGTTTTTAAAAGTTTGTTTATAAACAAACAAAATGGCCACCAAAACAGGAAGTAGGTTGATGTACAGCATGTCCACACATAGAAAATACATCCATACACAAGCAGGCTGTATACAGCCTTCCTTTTGAATCTCAAGAGATCATTTGTGTGTTTCTTTCCCCCCTGAGGGGGGAGTGCATAGCAGAACCACAACACTGAAGAACTTGGCAGCCTTCCAGACACAGGCTGACAAGTCTGACAGGGGAAAGATACATTGATTTATTACAGAGACTGTGATAGTACAAAGTGCTGCAGTAAGCCAGAACACATTAGAATAGCTTTTGGAACTTGTAGGATGATAAAAAACAGGATGCATTTTTTGTTACGGAGTCTCTTTAAGCATTCCCATTGTTCATCAACAGTTTTCAAATGCTGAATGCACAGAATTGGCCTGCTGGGACAGCAGTCCGATACGTGAAAAATAGACATAAACCAGGGAAAAATTATGTGATGATGTAGCCACTGCAGCTAAGATGTTTCATGTACCATTTCTGCTCAGATGAGATAATTTCTTAACAACAAATTTAGTTTCAAATATTTGATCACCTGTAGAGAAGAGCAGTGGGAAATCAATCCATGCACTCCCAAATACTACTCAGAAGTCTAACTCGTTTCAAAGATACATTCATTCCAAGGTGATTTATTGGAAAAACATGAACTAATTAAATTCAGCCTCTGCGTTATTAAAAAGTCTGCTGCAGGAAAGAGTGCCCAGGCTGATTGCATTGCAGAAGTGTGTGTGCGTGTGTCATACATTGGCCTTGATTCACAAAGCTTGTTCACTTGTTTTCCTTTGTTTTCACCAAATCTATGATACATTTTTAAGCTACCAAAAGAGCACAAATATAATTAAGGCAAGAAAAGTAATATTGAAGTGAAGTTAATCAGGAACAACTTGCTTTGAGTGATTATTTTGCTTGTCAATGAGCTGAAAGGTTATTTTTATCAATTAGGTGATGCATAAGTAATTTATGAAAAGTCATTTGTGTGAAATGCTCAAAGCAATGCTAAATGTGTGATAACACAAATAAGCAGGTCAAAAATGAAAGGTGTGTGTAATGGTTCTCTTACAGCAGTGGTATTACTTCACTTTATCAACGTTGAACAAGTCTTCTTGACTGTTGACCAAGTTGTATCCATATAACTTATTTTACTAAATAAGACTAAATACTAAACAGTAGCCATGACAGTCTAACGTAAAATCTGATTCATACAGCTTCAAAACAAACAGAAGTTATGACCCTCTGAAAACACTAAAACCTTATTAGCATTGTTTCCTGACGTCAGCGCGACCACATGAGCCGCACGCTGGAGCGCAGAAGAAGCTGACCTGGCGAGGTCGGCTTCTGCAGTGGAGGACACCGGGAGCCACCGGAGCTGTGGCGAGGGCACAGGACGGCTGCCAGGGGCTGGAGGAAGCCTCGGGTAAGTGAATTTTTTTTTTTAATCTCCTTGGACGTATCCTTTAAACAATTCCTTAGAAGAACTAGTACCGCAACTTTATGTACTGTATCTGTTTTTTATCCCATTATGTCACATGTCAGTTTAGGTAAGTTTTAAGTGTAAGGCTTACAATAAAAAAAAAAAAAATTCTGTTCCACCATGTCAAAAAATAATTTTTGATTTCCAGCTGGAGTTCAACAGATCTGGTTCACCCATGTTTAAATACTGGTATGTTACATTTGTAGCAACATTGGAACAAATTAATACATTACTGTTTTTTAGATACATCATTGCACTCAGAAGAGTTCACAGCTGAATTCCCTTCCGATGGAATACACCGTCCCCAAACCAAACTATGATGAGCCCTCAGTTCCTGGAACTTTCATCTGCAATCAAAAGGAATTCCATGGGATATCAACAGAGACTTCCTATTGTCGGGTTTGATTATTCCAAAATACCATAAGAAAGATAAAACTATCTCCAGAGGCAAACAAAATCTGAAATTTAGATATTCTTACATTTGTCCCAACTGGTCAAGAGGAGAGCATTAAGCCAAGCAATTGCTGGTCTGGAGCTGAGGCTAACATTATTATCAAGACTCTTGATATCTGATATATAGTAGGACTGGACTTCATAGGACAGAAACAATCCGTCCAGGCACAACACCACTGGATGGATAAATCCATCCAGATTGCCACTAAGCAGCTCCTGCTGGATGGATTCATCCATCCATATAGCAGGAACTGGTTAAATATCAGCTGCTTGGCAGTCCTACTGATCCTGTATCTCTAAGAGACAGATCCTGAACAAGCATATGCAGATCAGGTACTCTGACTCACCTTGTCACCATATGCTTGTTCCAGGGTTTTGACTCAAACACTGCCAGAGGATCAACAGGGCTGCCAGGCAACTGGTATTGTTTACAAGCAAATAAATATGACAGCCTCCATATCCCTCCCACCTCAAGTTCCCTTTAAAATGAAATAGATATAGCAGCACTATATGCCTCTCATTCAGCTGTACTTTGAGCCAGATCTGGCAGCTGAGTGGGGTCTAGTCTAGCAGAGCATTCCACTGCAGTGTGTTTTATTTTAAACTAGTTAACTAGTTTTTAGAATTCCCCTGTTATGTGGCACAATAAATTGTGCAAGAATTTAACTACAGGTAGTAATGTTCTGGGTTAGTTGCAGGTTTTGTTCAGTAGCAGCATTTCCTGCATTTGTGGAGGAGCCAATCTCATAGTGTTTGTCCTGGAAGATTACTGGGGAAAGATTTTTTTCTAGCAACATTTATTCCACGTCTTAATGAAGCTGCAGTGAAAACACCACTTTTTTTTTTTTTTTTTACAATATTCATATATACATTTTTTTTCATCAGCATTTGCCCATTGTAAAATATATTCTCAACCCGATTTCCATTCTGAAATTTATCACACCTGGCGACATCTTTGGTCCTGTCAAGTCAAGCGAAATGGTGGTTTTCCCGAAAACTCTGAAGCCAGAGAAAATAATTCCTGGTCTCCTAGAATGCTCAGGGAGGAGAACTCTGCATAGCTAAACAGCCTAGGCTGCAACATCACTGCAAGGACTGGGAAGCTACATACCAGTTTACAGCAATATATGGATATGGTAAGTGTAATACGGGAAAAATTATTGTAATAGTGACTATCCTCAAGAATTTACTGCATTCTACTATATGTCACTACACTGCCTCTTTAAGACTGTAAACACTGTTTTCACTGTGGCTTTGCTATACTCATGACTATTTTCATTATTTGCATTTCTGGTCTTCAAAAAAACGACAATTTTCTTTGGGTATGTGAAACCCAGCTTTATAAAGTGAATTCTTGGGTAAGACCACTTGTAGCTATATTAGGCTGACATGTTCTGTTACCATAGTCACCAGGGCATAATGTGAAGAAATACACAAGCAATAAAAGTGTCAGAAAACATATATGTCACCAGAATTCTGACTTTTTTACTAGACACATGGCATTTCATTCAAAGGGTTAAAAAAGAAAAACTGCATATATAATGTATTAATATGACATTATGCTAATTTTATTCCACAGGTATTCCAAACTACAGTATTCAGCCCAGCATAATTCTTTTTGAATAAACTGTAATTCAGAACCCTCCATGGATACTGTTGCTACTAGGAACGACTAAATGCACTCACTTAATTCAGGTTTGTATTCGACATTTTCAAGCCTTTTCTAGTCTCCAGAGAATTGCCAGAGACGCGAGAAAACAATCAATAAAATAACCTGCAATCTTAAAGCCAAACAGGAACGTGTGTGAAGCTGCTCTGAAGACAGATTTTACGTTCACCTCATCACTTCAAGCACAGTACATTGGTGCCCACGGTGCATCTGTAAACTAATTTACGAGGCAATGAGCGCAGGTAATCTGCAGGATGCGTCACTGAATGTCTTCTACATACTCGCTGAAAAAACTGCCTTGCCTAGGGTGGCAGATTACAAATTTCATGGCCATTAACAAAGCAAAATAAAAAAAACCTGAGCCTTCCCATAATCATTTTCCCATAGCTCCAAGTCGTCCCTTAATACTAAATGGCAAGTAACCTCTCCATTATCACCACACTCTGCTTTACTTTGTATCCCATAGTGCCTTGCATTAACCTTTAGAATCCTCATCGTTTCCATGAAAGGCCAGTGAATCCCTTCCACATGGACAACTCCAACATATTGGTCTTAAAGAGAACCCGAGGTGGGCGGATGGAACCCAGAGGCATGTTCTCTGTCTCATGACATGCCTCTGTGCCCCCACACTGCCGCTCTCTGCCCCCCCCCCCCCCCACGCTATAGCCCCCCGAGATTAAGAGGATTATCTTGGAGGTAAACACAGGGAGAGGGATTCCCTGTTCAAAACACCCGCCAGGGGCGTTCCTGCAAGGTTTCCAGAGCTGCCATTGGGCAGCTCTCTCTACCTGGCCACGCCCCCTGCTGCTCTACCGCCTCCCTGCAAGAGGCACACAGTCTCTCCTTGCAGCGTCGTGACCTATAGATCACAAAAGTCAAAGTGGGCCAGTGCGGTCCACAGGAGCGAGGTTTTTTTGCTGCTACTTGATCCACTCAGCCCCCCGGATAAGGTAGTCTACTTTTTTTTTTTCATTTTTTGAGCCCACCTCGGGCTCTCTTTAACCACTTGAGGACCACAGTCTTTTCGCCCCTTAAGGGCCAGAGCCTTTTTTTTCCCATTCAGACCACTGCAGCTTTCAAGGTTTATTGCTCGGTCATACAACTTACCACCTAAATGAATTTTACCTCCTTTTCTTGTCACTAATACAGCTTTCTTTTGGTGCTATTTGATTGCCGCTGCGAGTTTTAGTTTTTATTATATTCATCAAAAAAGACATTAATTTTGTCAAAAAAATGTTTTTTTTTTACTTTCTGTGCTGACATTTTTCAAATAAAGTAAAATTTCTGTATACATTTTTGTCCAAATTTATTGTGCTACATGTCTTTGAACAAAAAAAAAACATTCAGTGTATATTTATTGGTTTGGGTATAAGTTATAGCGTTTACAAACTATGGTGCCAAAGGTGAATTTTCCCATTTGAAGCATCTCTGACTTTTTTGACCACCTGTCATGTTTCATGAGGTGCTAAAATTCCAGGATAATATAAATACCCCCCAAATGACCCCATTTTGGAAAGAAGACATCCAGAAGTATTCACTGAGAGGAATGGTGAGTTCATAGAAGATTTTATTTTTTGTCACAAGTTAGCGGAAAATGAGACTTTGTGACAAAAAAAAAAGTTTCCATTTCTAACTTGCGACAAAAAAAAAAAAAATTCTCCTCTCTGAATACCTTGAAGTGTTTACTTTCCAAAATGGGGTCATTTGTGGGGTGTGTTTACTGTCCTGGCATTTTGGGGGGTGCCTAATTGTAAGCACCCCTGTAAAGCCTAAAGGTGTTCATTGGACTTTGGGCCCCTTAGCGCAGTTAGGCTGCAAAAAAGTGCCACACATGTGGTATTGCCGTACTCAGAAGAAGTAGTATAATGTGTTTTGGGGTGTATTTTTACACATACCCATGCTGAGTGGGAGAAATATCTCTGTAAATGACAATTTTTTTGATTATTTTTACACACGCTTGTCCATTTACAGAGATATTTCTCCTACTCAGCATGGGTATGTGTAAAAATACACTGCAAAACACATTATACTACTTCACCTGAGTACGGCGATACCACATGTGTGGCACTTTTTTGCACCCTAGCTGCGCCAAGGGGCCCAAAGTCCAATGGGTACCTTTAGGATTTCACAGGTCATTTTGCGACATTTGGTTTCAAGACTACTCCTTACGGTTTAGGGCCCCTATACTGCCCTGGCCCAAAACCATGAGTAGTCTGGAAACCAAATGTCTCAAAATGACTGTTCAGGGGTATAAGCATCTGCAAATTTTGATGACAGGTGGTCTATGAGGGGGCGAATTTTGTGGAACCGGTCATAAGCAGGGCGGCCTCTTTGATGACAGGTTGTATTGGGCCTGATCTGATGGATAGGAGTGCTAGGGGGGGTGACAGGAGGTGATTGATGGGTGTCTCAGGGGGTGGTTAGAGGGGAAAATAGATGCAATCAATGCACTGGGGAGGTGATCGGAAGGGGGTCTGAGGGGGATCTGAGGGTTTGGCCGAGTGATCAGGAGCCCACACGGGGCAAATTAGGGCCTGATCTGATGGGTAGGTGTGCTAGGGAGTGACAGGTGGTGACAGGAGGTAATTGATGGGTGTCTCAAGGTGTGATTAGAGGGGGGAAATAGATGCAAGCAATGCACTGGCGAGGTGATCAGGGCTGGGGTCTGAGGGTGTGGGCGGGTGATTGGATGCCCTAGGGGCAGATAGGGGTCTAATCTGATGGGTAGCAGTGACAGGTGGTGACAGGGGGTGATTGATGGGTGATCAGTGGGTGATTAGATGGCCGAACAGATGTAAACAATGCACTTTGGAGGTGATCTTAGGGTAGGTCTGCGGGCAATCTGATGGTGTGGGAGGGTGATCAGATGCCCTTAAGAGGCAGGTTAGGTTCTGATCTGATGGGAGGTAGTGACAGGTGGTGACGGGGTGATTGACGGGTGATTGACAGGTGATTACAGGGGAGAATAGATGTATACAGTACACGGGGGGGTGTCTGAGATCGTTCTGAGGGTGTGGGCGGGTGATTGGGTGCCCTAGGGGCAGATAGGGGTCTGATCTGATGGGTAGCAGTGACAGGTGGTGACAGGGGGTGATTGATGGGTGATCAGTGGGTGATTAAATGGCAGAACAGATGTAAACAATGCACTTTGGAGGTGATCTGAGGGTAGGTCTGCGGGCGATCTGATGGTGTGGGAGGGTGATCAGATGCCCGTAAGAGGCAGGTTAGGGTCTGATCTGATAAGTGGCAGTGACAGGTGGTGATTGACGGGTGATTGACATGTGATTACAGGGGAGGATAGATGAATACGGTACACAGGGGTGGGGGGTGTCTGGGGGGGGGGTCTGGGGAGGATTCGAGAGTGTGGGGGGTGATCAGGAGCCCCCAGGGTGCAGTTTAGGGACTAGTTAAAAAAATAGCGCTGACAGATAGTGACAGGGAGTGATTGATGGGTGATTAGGGGGTGATTGGGTGCAAACAGGGGTCTGAGGGGTGCTGTGGGCGATCCAGGGCTGTGGAGTCGGAGTCGTGGAGTCGGGCAATTTTGGGTGCCTGGAGTCGGAGTCGGGAAAAAATGCACCGACTCCGACTCCTAATGAATTTGTAACTGTAATTAAAATAGAAAATATTCGTCGTTCGTCGCACCAGGAAAGCAGAGCGGGGAGGCTGCAGACATTGCTTCTGCCAGCACCCGCTCTGCAAGAACGGCAGGATTCCCTGCCGCGACGAACGACTCGTGTCCCCGCCGGCTACCCATAGGAGAGCGAGAGAGGCGGGGGGAAGGAGAGAGAGAGAGGCGGGGGGAGAAGGAGAGAGAGGCAGAGAAAAATCCGGCGGCTTGAATTGTTACATTGCCGCCGGCTTAATTGCATTAAATTAACTAAGTGGTTATACGTTTGGCCGCTGCGCTGCGGCCAGAAGATACATTAATGTGACAGGAATAAATCCATTTCTAACATTGGCGGCAGCGCAGCGGCCACTTCGCACATTGGCCGGCCAGAACCAGAAGTGGCCGGCCAGAACTAGAAGTGGCCAAACTTCGGGTTCTGGCCGTAACATATATACTAAATAACATCTATGCTGTAAGAATAAAGCCTGATGTGTAGCTGTGTCACTAATAGAGATGGTCAATGAGATGGAAGTAATTCTGCATTGATGCTGATTTATGCAAATGTATGCACTCCCTTTGCTGATGAAATCAAATAATTTGATATGTTGTTAAAATTTGGTTTGGTGACTACAAATTAAAGGGTACCTGAGACGGATGAAAAGTAAAGTTTTATACATACCTGGGGCTTCCTCCAGCCCCCTTCAGGCTAATCAGTCCCTCGCTGTCCTCCACCACCCGGATCTTCTGCTATGAGTCCTGGTAATTCAGCCAGTCAGCGCTGTCCGGCCGCATCCACAGCCAGAAACATTCTGCACCTGCGCAATAGTGCTGCACAGGTGTAGTATGCTCCTGGCGGTGGAGTGTGTGCATGCGCACTACGCCCGACTGGCTCAAGTACCTGGACTAATAGCAGAAGATCCAGGTGGTGGAGGAGGAGGACAACGAGGGACTGATTATCCTGAAGGCGGCTGGAGGAAGCCCCAGGTCTGTATAAAACTTTAATTTCATCTGTCTCAGGTTTACTTTGTTACACAGTAATACTATACTCTACATATGCACTCCCCACAGAGCTGCAGGGAATCCACTGAGAATGCTGTGCACATTAAACACAGAGGTGTTGTCTGTCACCCATAAACCTTGTTCAGATTGTGCATGAAGAATGTGTAATAGAGGAAGAATCTCCTCATTCCCCTGCAGAGTACCTGCACATCAGTCTTACATGTACCCACAGTTACATTGCCTAGGGCCTGATAGATGTTCTTTGTTCCGGTTTGTACCTTTTACAAGTACTCTTACCAAGGACTAGTTTTAGTCTGAAGGGAATAAATATAGTAGTCTACATATCCTTCTCACTTCAGTTGTCTTGTAAAATTCCTAAGCGTTGGCAGTTAAGAGACATGAATTTCATGTTACATACTTCTAATCAAGAAAATTGTAATATGCAAATTAGAGGAGTCGGAGTCGGTGGAATCCTAAACTGAGGAGTCGGAGTCGGTGAATTTTTGGACCGACTCCACAGCCCTGGGGCGATCAGAGGGAAGGGGGGGGGGGAGATCAGTGTGCTTGGGTGCTTACCTGCGTGGCTGCAGTCTGCCCTGGTGGTCCCTCGATCACTGGGACCACCAGGGCAGGAGGCAGCCTGTATAATACGCTTTGTGTACATTACAAAGCGTATTATCCACTTTGTATGCGGCGATCTGAATGACGCGATCGCAGCACAGCCACGCCTGCTCCCGCCGGCTTAAGCAAGTTGTTAACTAAGGTACGTCAAAGCTGAAGAATAAACGATCTTGCAAACCTAGGCTACCTAAGGCAAAACAGCATTCTACCTTTGCAATTAAAGTATCAATCCTCTTCGCCAAAATAACTTACAGCGGATCCGAGATAAAACACTAACTGGACTAATAGCAGAAGATCCAGGTGGTGGAGGAGGAGGACAACGAGGGACTGATTATCCTGAAGGCGGCTGGAGGAAGCCCCAGGTCTGTATAAAACTTTAATTTCATCTGTCTCAGGTTTACTTTGTTACACAGTAATACTATACTCTACATATGCACTCCCCACAGAGCTGCAGGGAATCCACTGAGAATGCTGTGCACATTAAACACAGAGGTGTTGTCTGTCACCCATAAACCTTGTTCAGATTGTGCATGAAGAATGTGTAATAGAGGAAGAATCTCCTCATTCCCCTGCAGAGTACCTGCACATCAGTCTTACATGTACCCACAGTTACATTGCCTAGGGCCTGATAGATGTTCTTTGTTCCGGTTTGTACCTTTTACAAGTACTCTTACCAAGGACTAGTTTTAGTCTAAAGGGAATAAATATAGTAGTCTACATATCCTTCTCACTTCAGTTGTCTTGTAAAATTCCTAAGCGTTGGCAGTTAAGAGACGAATTTCATGTTACATACTTCTAATCAAGAAAATTGTAATATGCAAATTAGAGGAGTCGGAGTCGGTGGAATCCTAAACTGAGGAGTCGGAGTCGGTGAATTTTTGGACCGACTCCACAGCCCTGGGGCGATCAGAGGGAAGGGGGGGGGGAGATCAGTGTGCTTGGGTGCTTACCTGCGTGGCTGCAGTCTGCCCTGGTGGTCCCTCGATCACTGGGACCACCAGGGCAGGAGGCAGCCTGTATAATACGCTTTGTGTACATTACAAAGCGTATTATCCACTTTGTATGCGGCGATCTGAATGACGCGATCGCAGCACAGCCACGCCTGCTCCCGCCGGCTTAAGCAAGTTGTTAACTAAGGTACGTCAAAGCTGAAGAATAAACGATCTTGCAAACCTAGGCTACCTAAGGCAAAACAGCATTCTACCTTTGCAATTAAAGTATCAATCCTCTTCGCCAAAATAACTTACAGCGGATCCGAGATAAAACACTAACTATAACAAGTAACTTGTCTATACAGTATATCTTATCTAAAGTTTAGATGGTTTACACAGTAAATCTAGCTGCAAACAGTTTTAATAGAATATTATTATTATTATTATTATTTATTTATTTATTTATAAAGTATCAACATATTCCGTGGAGCTGTACAATGTAAGAAAACAAACAAGGGATACATAATGATACAGACAATGATATACATGAAATATGAACACTGATACAAGATACAGCACTGCTGATTACAACTTGATTTAACATGATGACTAAAATGTATAAATTTCTAACAGTGTGCAATCGAATTAATTAATAACATTCCATGACACAAAAGGGTGAGAGCCCAGCCCTTGCGAGCTTACAATCTAAAGGAATGGGGTGGAAACAAGAGGTGGGGGAAGTATACAGTATATGTACAGGCAGTGCGTAATTAGGTTATTTAGTGGGTGCATGGCCTAAGCTAGAGAATATGCTTGTCGGAAAAGGTGGGTTTTGAGGGAGCGTTTAAAGATTTCGAAGGTGGGAGAGTGGCGGATGTGTTGTGGAAGGGCATTCCAGAGGAGGGGTGAGGCACGTGAGAAGTCTTGTACACGTGAATGTGAGGAGGTAATTGTAGAAGAGGATAGAAGAAGCTCGTGTGCAGATCTGAGATTGCAGTTGGGTTGGTATCTGGAGACTAGTGAGGAGATGTACAGGGGAGAGAGATTGTGGAGAGCTTTGTAGGTTATGGTTAAGAGTTTGAACTGAATCCTCTCATTAACTGGTAGCCAGTGAAGAGCTTGACAGAGAGGGTCAGCAGAGGAAGAGCGAGAGGAGAGATGAATGAGTCGAGCAGCAGAGTTCAGTACAGAATTGAGCGGTGTTAGTCGGTTAGTTGGAAGTCCACCAAGCAATATATTGCAATAGTCCAATCGAGATATAATAAGAGCATGTACTAACATTTTGGTTGTGTCATGGGAGAGAAAAGGTCGGATATGTGCTATGTTTTTCAGTTGGAAATGGCAGGAGCTGGTTAGGGAGTTAATGTGAGGAGTAAATGAGAGAGAGGAATCAAATATTACCCCCAAGCACCGTGCTTTGGGAACTGATGTTATAGACGTGTTGTTAACATTTATTGTAATATCAGGCAAAGGGGTGGACAGGGATGGTGGAAAGACTATTAGTTCAGTTTTATTCATATTAAGTTTTAAGAAACGAGAGGACATGAAAGAGGAGATAACGGACAGGCAGTCGGGAACCCGGGTGAGGAGGGAATTAAGGTCTGGGGCCGAGAGGTACAGTTGTGTATCGTCTGCATATAGGTGGTATTGGAAACCAAATGAGCTGATTAAGTTACCAAGACCGTGCATGTAGATGGAGAAGAGGAGGGGACCGAGGACAGAGCCTTGAGGTACCCCTACAGACAGAGAATGTGAAGAGGAGGCCTGATCTGAATAAGAAACAGTGAAAGACCTTCCAGAGAGGTAGGAAGATATCCAGGAGAGAGAGAGGTCCTTTATTCCTATAGATGAAAGGATCTGTAGGAGTAGAGTGTGGTCGACAGTTTCGAATGCTGATGACAGATCTAGAAGGATGAGTATGGAATAATAGCCTTTGGATTTAGCTGTGAGGAGATCATTAGCTACTTTGGTGAGGGCTGTTTCTGTGGAGTGGTTTGGCCGGAAGCCAGATTGGAACTGATCGAGCAAGGAATTTGCAGATAAATACTGACTTAGTTCTGCATGGATGTGGCGTTCAAGTAATTTAGATGCAAATGGAAGAAGTGACACTGGGCGGTAGTTAGCAAGTTCGGTGGGGTCTAGAGATGGTTTTTTAAGTAGTGGTGTTACAACAGCCCTCTTGAGTGAGGATGGAAAAATTCCGGTGGAGAGGGATAGGTTAAACAGCGATGTTAGGGCAGGGATGAGGGATGTGGATAGCTGTGGAATGAGATGTGATGGGATAGGATCCAAAGAACAGGTGGTTAGATGGGATTTGGAGATAAGGGAAGAGAGCGAATGTTCAGAGAGTGGAGAGAAACTGGAAAGAGAGCAGTCAACAAGAGGAGTGGAGATGGAGTTTGATGTCTGCGTGGAAAACACACTACGGATTTTTGCAATTTTATCTGTAAAGTATGTTGCAAATTCTTCAGCTGATAAGCATGAAGAAGGAGGAGGAGGGGGTGGACGGAGAAGGGAGTTGAAAGTACTGAACAGGCGCTTTGGATTGTGCAAGTGGGAGGATATGAGGGAGGAGAAGTATGATTGTTTTGCAGAAGAGAGAGCGGTTTTAAACTTGTTCAACTCTTTTTTTGTAAGTAATGAAATCCTCATTCGTATTAGTTTTTCTCCAACGGCGTTCAGCTACCCTAGAGCCCCCCTTTAGCTGTTTAGTAGCTTTGGTCAGCCAGGGTTGGCGACTGACACGGTGCGGGCGGACATTGGTGAGGGGTGCGATTTCATCCATGACTTGCGTGATTGAGCAGTGATAGTGTGCAGCTGCTGAGTCAGGGTCAGTGAATGGTTGTGTGAGGAGAGGTGCCAAGGCATCAGAGACAGATTGCATGTCTATGTTGCGGTAGTTCCTGCGTGTATATGAGCGTGCTTGAGGCAGGGTGGTAGGAAGAGAGGAGGAAAGAGAGAAGTTTAGTAGGTTATGATCAGAGAGCGGGAGAGGAGAATTAGTGAAATCAGTGATAGAACAGAGACGAGTGAATATGAGGTCAAGTGTATGACCATTAGAGTGAGTTGGAGCAGTGGACCACTGAGACAGGCCGTAGGAGGAAGTAAGTGACAGAAGTTTAGTGGCGGCAGAATTGTTGGTGTCAACATGAATGTTAAGGTCGCCCATAATGATGGTAGGGATATCGGAGGACAGGAAGAATATGATTATTTAATTCCTGTGATACAATGACAGCAGCCATGTTGTTTGTAAACATTATACATAGGCAGGCTTATCTGTATCTTGAGCCATCAGCCTAATCCCCTATCCTCCTCTCTCCTCCCCTCTGCCTCTGAAATCAATGGCTAGTAACACCTCCCCCTCCTCCTGCCTAGACTGAGCTCCCATGAGCCCTTGCTACTGCCAAGGCTCTCTGAAAACCTGTGGGCGTGGCTTTTTAGTTTATAGGGAATTAGAGTCTTAAAACAAAAACAAAAAAGTATTTGGCTTGAGGAATGCCCTATAAACAATAGGAAAGGAACACAATTATCACCTCGGATCCACTTTAAGTGCCTCTCCTCCTACTGGTGGTTGCTACTGCAGAAACTCCAAATCAACCCTGAGTAGGTCCCTTGTTTTAGAGGGCAAGTAAAGTCTGCTGCACATCTCTTTCCACATGTCCCTCTTCAAAAAAACCTTGCCTGCAGCAGAGTCCCTTCCCCCATCCTCCTCCTCAGCAGTCATGGTGGCCCCTGCTTGTTTGTGGAGATGGGATTGATTAGCATGGCAACTAGTCAAGGCCACCACAGAATCTATAAAAGGATGCAAGGAACATTTGTAAACTCCTCTTGTAAGGGGGCTTTTAGGACCATTGTAGTCCCTTACACACTCCAATGAGTTCTGGGTCACCATGAGCTTGCTGGTTAGTCTGTACCTCTCGGTTTACAAGCCCTACTCCATAGAGCCAAATTAATCCATGCCATGCACTGATGAGGATCAAACAATCCGAAACAGTCTGTATGCATGTTGGATTATTATGGCTCTGTACAATTTAACAAGCTGACACATCATTGCATTCCAGTGGTTCTGGAGGTGTGTTTAGCTTCTAAGGGTACAATGGTTAATTTGCATATATTCAGCAGTGGTGCTCTGGGAGACATCTTGAGCTCACTCCAACCTGAATTATCGCAAA
This sequence comes from Hyperolius riggenbachi, assembly GCF_040937935.1. Classification (NCBI taxonomy): domain Eukaryota; kingdom Metazoa; phylum Chordata; class Amphibia; order Anura; family Hyperoliidae; genus Hyperolius; species Hyperolius riggenbachi. Next base: position 330,871,245 of record NC_090648.1, on the reverse strand, counting down.
TTCTTTCTGTTTTAGGAAAGCAAATTTTTGTTTTTCTTAACATCTTAGTAAGGGGGCTTTTAGGACCATTGTAGTCCCTTACACACTCCAATGAGTTCTGGGTCACCATGAGCTTGCTGGTTAGTCTGTACCTCTTGTAAGATAATGAAAGGCAGCACTCTGATGGGCCCAGTACTGGAGCACTACCTGTGTTCCCCTGACACCAGACTTGAAACCAGCCCATAATGTGCAGCAGAATAATGAGATTTCCTCTTCCATAGCAACAGCAGGCTAGGATGCCAGAAGAGACCAAGTAGCTAGGAAGTGTCTACTCTGAAATTCTTATTAGAAAATAGCATTTTACTTCTATGTGGCATCACAGCCATAAAAACTCAGGCCAGCTAGAAAACAATACAAATCAGGCCATGGAATTGTAGAAGTGCAACATTTACCTCACATTCTTCTGCAACAGTGGGTTTCAAATGCCCATTTATGGTGTTACCCCCTTCATTGGGAACATGTGTGTGCCACATTAAAGTCCCTGGCGGTCTATTAAAACCGCCAGGGGGCAGCACAGCACTTTCATTTTTTTTAATCATGTAGCTAGCCTGTGCAGCGGCATCCACCCACCCCCTCTGATCGCCTCTGCCGATCAACGCAAACAGGAAATCCCTTTCAGAATGGGATTTCCTGTTTGGCTTCCGCCGTGGCCATGGCGACGATCGTCATCGTTGTTGTAACGTCATCGGGAGTCCCGATCCACCCCTCAGCGCTGCCTGCTGCTGATAGGCCAGGCTGCGCAAGGGGTAGCGGCGATCGGGAAGTACACGCAGCTAGCAAAGTGCTAGCTGCGTGTACAAAAAAGAATTATGCAAATCGGCCCAGCAGGGCCTGAGAAATCCTCCTGCGCGGCATAGCCAGACCGGAGGTCGGGCTTACCGCCAGGGAGGTTGAGTGAGCATGGTGACCTTAACTGTACTGTATACAGAATCTTTCCTCCAAATAAATAATGTTCTACCTTTTGTTCTAGAAAATGTGAATCAGACTAAGATTTGATAACGAATAGTACTTTACAGCCACATGCAACTGCACATGGCATTTTATAAAGTATTTTGATCCTAATTAAGTTTTTACTCTACTAATAAATATAATTTTCTGATAAAAATGTATAATCAGCTGTTTAATTGTTAGATTTACCACTAACTGAACATCTATCGTTCCTACCCATGAGGTGAACTTACATTATAAAGCTTTGCATGATCAATTTACTGTATATAAAGGAGAACTATCGAAGTTCACTAAAATTCTAAATGCCTCATATTTCCAGTAATTACTAGCAAATAGCAATACAAAGGCTTTTTTTCAGCTTTTCATGTTTTATGTGAAAAAATATGACACAGAGAACAGTTTTCACTGTGGGCATTACTATGGAGGACTGTGTCCAGCAGGCATGGGTGAACATCCGGATTCGGGTGAATCCGGATAGTTCCTATCCGGATTCACCCAGTAATGCTGTGCGGGCTGGGCGGGGGGGGGGGGGGGGGGGGGGTTTCAAGCTTACCCTTCTGACGTCTTCTTTGTCCATCCCTCGTCGCCTCCCACGATGAGTTCCACTTGGCGCTCACGTGACTACAAACACTTCCTCCTTCAACCTGGAAGGAGGAAGTGTTTGTAGTCACATGAGCGCTGAGTGGAATGCATTGTGGGAGGCGACGAGGGACGGACAAAGAAGACGTCAGAAGGATAAGCTTGACCTCCCGCCCAGCCCGCACAGCATTACTGGGTGAATCTGGATAGCAACTATCCGAATGTTCGCCCATGCCTGGTGTCCAGCACATCCAGCATACAGAAACAATCTTCACTAACTGTAATCATATGAGTAAAATGTGTTCAGAAGAAAGTGGAAATACAGCTTCAAACAGATGTGTAAATAACTCCTCAGCTGCAGCTCTGTGTGCCTGATCCTGAGTCTATCTCTCTCTCTCTGCCTTGCTGTGTAAACAGTTTACAGACAGGAAGAGCTCATTCTGAATGGGAGGGGGGAAGCATGCAAGAATATGAATAAAGTACAGGTCCTTCTCTTCAGATCCTTTCTCTGTAGCTGACAAATCCCTCAGCTGTTATCATACGATCAGTGAAAAAGCAGTGTGTGTAAACAGGGCAGAAACAAACAGTAAATCATTCATCTGTGAATAGTGACAGAGAAGTGGAACCTACCTTCATGGTATAGCTCTAGACTCTGGCCTGATGCTGACACAAACAGCTTATAAACTAAGCATTTTTTTCACACAGGCTGTGATGAGCGACTTCTGAAAAGCTTTCTCTTGTTGCTGGCTAAAAGCTCTATAGGTATGTGGTGTTTACAGGAGGACAGTTTCTTAGATAGTTGTTCTTTAAGAATATTTGGTAAGATCATATGTAATGATTAACCCTTAGACTGCCTCTGAGGTCTGCATCTATATGCCATGGACATCTAAAGCTGTTCTGAAACATCTAAAATATATTTGCAAATAATTCCAATCCCTACTGACTAATGGAGACTTTGGTACATGTTAATTTGGAAGAGGCACAAAACACAATGCAAACATATCTGGCACTGGCTCGTAGCTTTACAGAGCAATATAAAACAAAAAGTTGAGAGGTTTTTTTACAATGTAGGTTTGTCATCAGGTGATCCACTGTGAATCGCTTTATACTGTAGATAATCATTTGTGTACCTCATCTAAGAAAGCTACAAAAGAGGATTACTGTTTTAAAGGACTACTGAAGGGGTTGGGGAAATGAGTTGAACTTACCCAGGGCTTCTAATGGTCCCCCGCAGACATCCTGTGCCCGTGCAGCCACTCACCGATGCTCCGGCCCCGCCTCCTGTTCACATCTGGAATTTCAGACTTTAAAGTCTGAAAACCACTGCACCTGCGTTTCCGTGTCCTTGCTCCCGCTGATGTCACCAGGAGCATACTGTGCAGGCACAGACCATACTGGGCCTACACAGTATGCTCCTGGTGACATCAGCGGGAGCAAGGACACATCAACGCAGGCACAGTGGTTTTCAGACTTTAAAGTCTGAAATTCCAGATGTGAACCGGAGGCGGGGTCGGAGCATCGATGAGTCGCTGCGTGGGCACAGGATGTCTGCGGGGGACCATTAGAAGCCCCGGGTAAGTTCAACTCATTTTCCTCCGACCCCCTTACAGTATTCCTTTAATTAACATTTAAATGTTTTTAAAATCAAAAGAATATTGCAATTTCTTTACTAAAAACAATCCAGTAAAGCAGAAGATGACAGACATGAATACTAAGTATAACTGCTGCCATTCTTGCTAGAGTAAGCATAAATAATAAGTAGCCTTTTAATTAATGGGAAAAACTTACTTTCAAGAAGAAGCTTCATGCTGGTGCCTTGGAACAAGTCACATAGGGCATTATTGACACGTCCATTAACTTCCAGCAGACGCACATTCATCCAGGCTGTAAATCCATTTATCCTTGTTTGTAAGGACATCTCTCCCTTGTTCTCAGCACAGTGTTAAATCAGTCTAAAATCAGTTTAAAGAGACATGAAAAAAAAATAATTCACCAATATATGGTGATATAATACAGTATGTATTTGATGGGAAATGCTAGCATTGGCCATAATGATTTTAATCAGACATGTAATTATTTTTAAAGTATGCAAAGATTGCAAATTAAATAAGCTTTTAATAGCAGTTAACTACCTAACGACCGCGTCACGCCAACGGTTTCCCAGGGAACAGCTGCGTACATGTGCGATCGTTCCCTGCCCGTTCACGGAGCTCCGTGATAAGCCTGCTAGCCGCTGATTGCGGCTAGCAGGCTGTTTGTAAACGAAAGGGGAAAGAAATCTCCTTTGTTTACATCCGTACAGCGCTGTGGGCTCCGGCAACGCTGTACGAGATCGGCGATCCCCGGTCTCTGATTGGCCGGGGATCGCCATCCTCTCATAGGCTGATGCCTATGAGAGGCAGAACAGGACGGATCGTCGTCCTGTTCAAATGCAGGAAGGGGAGGGAGGAGGAAGGGAGGGTGAAAATGCCTGGTACAGGCTGAAAAAAATAAAACAACTACTGCCACAGCATCGGACACCTCAGGCGGCATGTCCCCTTAGGGACAAAAAAAAGGAGGCGAGTCCGATCACTGGGCTGTGAAGGAGGCTGAAAAGCCTGCACAGCCCAGTGCAACAAAAAAGAGCCTAATCGGTAGGGTGTTTAACACTGCGGTCCTCAAGTAGATAAGAAAATATGAAGGGAAAATGAACTTATGAGATAAAGGATTGTAGGTGTAGTACAGATAACAAATAGAACATTAGTAGCAATGAAAAAAGTCTCATGTTGTTCCCAGTATAGAAAGAGTTAAAACACTTGAGTTGTTATCTATGCAAAAGTGCTTCTCTGAGCTACACCACCAACTTGGTTGAACTTAGTTCTGTTTTCTAAATAGCTTAAACAGCCAACAGTGAGAGACAGCTTGAGTTCAAAGTGTTATTAGCTTTGCTCTGTTTAGCTTACAATACAGATTGCGGTTTCTAAACTGCATGAGAAGCATGACAGAATGATGCAAGATTCTAAATAAAGGTCCATACACACGTCGGATTTTTCCAAAGGACGGGTCATTTGAACGTCCCGTCGTTCAGTCGTCCGCACGCCAAATCGGGCGTGTGTACAGTCCGTCGTTTGGGTAATAAGACTGGTCTCAAAATGAGTCTTATCACCCAAACGACGGACTGTACACACGCCCGATTTGGCGTGCGGACGACTGAACGACGGGACGTTCAGGAAAAATCCGACGTGTGTATGGGCCTTTACGCTATAACTGAAAATAAAACTATGAGACTCTTTTCTAATGTTCTATAATTTATCCATAATACACATACAATTCATTGTTCATTGTCTCTGAAGTTTTTTTTTTTCACATCATAGTCACCTTAAGTCACCTTAAGTGTGTCTGGTTACTATAAACTGTAATATTATTACATATTATTACATAACTAAAAAATGTAGAAACATGATCACACCCATATGTGCTTGATAGCCATAGGATTAAAAAGCCATAGGTATTAAGATAGTGTTGTTTTCCCCCTTTGCTGCTATAAGAGCCTACACACTTTTGGTAAGGATTTCCACTTCGTTATGGTTGGAACTGCAGAGCAGAAACTGTTTTATACACTTTATGGGCACTTCCACTTTAAGTTTTAAAGCGGTATGAAACCCAGCATTTCTTCTTTGCTCTAAAAAGATTATTTACAGCATACAGTATAATAGAATACCACAATTATTTTTAGCAGAATAGCATTCAAGCAGTTAAACACAGGACTAAAAAAAAAAAAGGTACCCATACACTACGATGATTTCCCAGTGAAATACAGCAGATTCCTTCTAACGTGTCTATCTCAGGAGACAGCTGAGAAAGATTCACTGGGCACATTACAATATATAAATACTGTAGCTATGAATGAAACGCAATGGCAGCTTTCAGAGCAAATAAAACTGTACTTTGGGAACTTGTAATTTCTAAATCAATACTACTTGTGCACAAACGCAAATATGATAACTGTATAGGTGGCCACTAATGATACAATTTGCTTAACAATCGATTACAAACGATTCTTCATATGAAGGATTGTAAATGATCATTTGGGACCACTAATGGACAAAAATCTCCTAACCAATGCAATCAGATTAATGAAATCAATCCGAATTTCGGTTCCCATCAATCTGATCAGATTGGTTAAGAGATTTTTGTCCATTAGTGGTCTCAAACGATCGTTTACGTTTGTTCATACGAAGAATCATTCGTAATCAACCATTCAGCAAATTGCATCATTAGTGGCCACCTTATGGGTTGTAAAAGGTAGAAAAACACTTTTTTTTAAAATATGTCAGAGTTTAATACCGCTTTAAAGATAAACATTTGCTAACTGTAAATCAGGCCACAAATCTCAATTAACCATTATAAATTCAGACATGGCAGAACTGTTAAAATATTTTTTTTTGTAGGATGCATATAAAACCTGAGCTTCAGCATGCCCTTGGCACTTACATTTACCTGCACTTGTAGGAGATGGATGCAAGAAGAGACGCCTGGCTGATGTTCAAGGGATTAAGCATGACCCTACAAGGTATCAAACCTGTCTGATAATTCGCTAGCAGAGATCAATTAGATAGGGGTTTCGCTTGTCACCAGGATACAAGACTAACACACGCACGCACGCACGCACGCACGCACGCACGCACGCACGCACGCACGCACGCACACACACACACACACACACACACACGTCTCAAAGCTGCTTGTCCCAAAAGGAAACAAAACTGGAGGGTAGAAAAGCAGACTGAAGATGCAGAAATCATTTTTTTAAATAAATTCATGCTGCTACAGTATTGCTATGTAATCAACAGTGGAAGATAAGCAGTACTGTAGCCCTCTATTCAAACTTAAAACTGCACAGCAGAAAGCTGCATAGAATCGGGTGCTTTGAACACTGCAGTTAATTACTGGAATTGTCTGCAACCATAATGTATTATTATACTGTAACAGAAAGCAAATTCTGACAGAACTCAAGTTAAATAAAGAATGCAGCAAAGTCACAGTAGTAACCATCTTCAAAATTCTGCCTTTTAAAAATTATAGCATTAGATAGATACTTTTCATAGATGGTGCACCGGCTGTGAAGACTAGGAGATTGTGTATTTTGACCTGTGATGTGCAAGGGAGGAGGATTGTGGTGTTGAAGTGTTACGGGTTGATTGAAGCTACAGTGGCCACCTTTAGGTCACAAATAAATCTTTGATAATTTCATCTGAGTCATTGTCTGGTGGATTCCTCTCAGCCGGAGCCCAGTGCTAACGGATAAATCGGGTTACACCACTAAGCCATAGGACATAAGCTCTGGGCTATGCGTAAGAGGAGCAGCAGTATAATTCAACTGCTTCAGGACACAGTGACACTAGGCACACTTTTCTACACTTTCACCTCTGAAACAAAAGATACGTTATTACCGCCAACAATTCCTGGGGACACAGAAGCTTTGGGTGCCAGAGAGCAGTGGCATTAAGCACTGGAGGACATTGGCTTTGGGGCGCCAGAGAGGCAGTGGTAACAGGACACAGAGACACTGCTCCAGGTTATCATTGATATTGGGGTTAGTGTTAGGCATAGATAGGTGTTTATGTAAGAATTAGTAGATTACCGATTTTACTACCAATATCCTGGGATTGGGGATAGTAGAAAAATTGTAAAATCACAGATCTTTTACCATTGGGATTTTCTTCCATTTTAACAATGTTCCTTTTAAAAGTACACCTGGGCAGGACAAGCTTCCTCTAAAGCTGCAGATAATATAATGCGTCCAGTACGATTTCCTCACACAAAACAGTTTTATTACCTTTCCACTGAAAAAACAAAACAAAAACCTGCTGCATGTATAATTACGGTTTTATTACCATACACATCCTATAATGGTAATCCAGGTACCTGCACTAAGGAGGTTTTGGTAATAAAATTACAGTACAATTTGAATAATTTTTGGGTCTTCCTTTGCCAACAAAAAACCCAAAAGTTTTCATACTAATGATCCACAAGATCTTATTTGTTATTTCTATAGCACCATCTTCCATAGCGTGGTACAGAATAAAAGCTAGATAAAAGTGAGGATCATAGATACATGAGGGCTTGAGGCTTCAGTTTATTATTTAGTGCCAACATCTTCTGCAGTGCTTTACAAACTATATATGGTCACGTCACTAAATGTCCCTCAAAGGTACTCACAATCTAAACCCTACAGTAGTTATAATATATAAGTCCATAACCATCTAGGGCCAATATTAGAGGTAAGCCAATTAAAGAGGAACTGTAACTACGGATTAAACTTCATCCCAATCAGTAGCTAACACCCATTTTCCGAAGAAATCTTTACCTTTTCTTGAATAGATCATCAGGGGGTCTTCTGTATGGCTGATATTGTGGTAAAACACCTCCCACAGAGTGATGTCAGCACCTAGGTCCTGACAGTATGCTGTCTGTGAACCTCACTGCATTGTGAGACATAAAGGCAGTTTCCAACTGCCAAGCAACCAGTATCTCCCTCTGTGCATATGTACATACTGTACATAAAAAAGGAAAAAAAAACTTTTAGCCTATTGCATTGTTAGGGGGTGTCATTAACCTGCTGGGCGGTCTGGACGAGCACAGCTCGTCCAGTACCGCCGGAGGCTGCCGCTCAGGCCCTGCTGGGCCGATTTGGCTGAAATAAAAAGCAGCACACGCAGCCGGCACTTTGCCAGCCGCGCGTGCTGCCTGATCGCCGCCGCTCTGCGGCGATTCGCCGCGAGCAGCGGCGAAAGAGGGCCCCCCTAGCCGCCTGAGCCCTGCGCAGCCGGAACAAAAAGTTCCGGCCAGCGCTAAGGGCTGGATCGGAGGCGGCTGACGTCACGACGTCGGCTGACGTCGATGACGTCACTCCGCTCGTCGCTATGGCGACGATATAAGCAAAACAAGGAAGGCCGCTCATTGCGGCCTTCCTTGTTTATTCTGGGCGCCGGAGGCGATCGGAAGATCGCCTCCGGAGCGCCCTCTAGTGGGCTTTCATGCAGCCAACTTTCAGTTGGCTGCATGAAATAGTTTTTTTTTTATTAAAAAAAAACCCTCCCGCAGCCTGCCTGGCGATCTTAATAGAACGCCAGGCAGGTTAAAAAGGAACTGTAACCCAGGATTGAACTTAATACCAATCAGTAGCTGATATTCCCTTTCCCATGAGAAATCTTTACCTTTTCTCAAATAGATCATCAGGGCGGTCTGTAGGGCTGATGTAGTGGTGAAACCCCTCCCACAGTGTGATGTCAGACCCTAGGTCCTGACAGTGTCTGTGAACCTTGTTGCATTGTAGGAAATAACAGCTGTATCCAACTGCCAAGCAACCGTTCTCTCCCTCTATGCATATGTATACCTATAAAAAAAACAATGATTTAACCTATTGCAATGTTAGTGGGTGTGGATATAAATAATGGCAGTTGGTGCGGTCTAGTTTTTTTCTTGAATGCCAGTAGTAAAGAGGGTAATGTGCTGGCTCATTGTGGATCAAACAACATGAACAAATTACATGGCGAATTTTAATCATTTCTTGAATAACAGAAGCGCCAGCAAGTATAAAATAATTAAAATCCGCTTAAAAGGAAGGGTGTAGGTCTACACACCTCACAGGTACAAAATAGACCAGCCAATACGCTGTTATTTTATAACAGTAAAATTTATTGGGGATTCTCCAGGTATGCAACGCGTTTCACGGGTAAAGCTCCCGATGGTCTATTTTGTACCTGAGAGGTGTGTCCACCTACACCCTTCCTTTTAAGCGGATTTTATTCGGATTTTAATTACTTTATACTTGCTGGCGCCTCTGTTATTCTTGTTTTTATTACTGCACAGTCCACCCTGGGTGGAGGGGTGTTTTCCCCATTTTTCTATCTACAGAGAGCGACTTCTTAAAGAAAACCTGAACTGAAATTAAAAGTCAAAATAAGCATACACAAGTCATACTTACCTTCCATGTAGTCTACTCCTCGGTGTCTTTCTCCTGTCCTGCGTCCTGTTTGTTCACTGTGATCAAGGGAATTTTCCATCCTCCATTTTGAAAATGCCCATTACCCATAACAGCTTTCTGGTCAGCACACAGTTAAACTGTAACATCGCCCACTTGAGCCATAGGGAAACATAGACATTACCTGGTACATCAGTTTTCCTCTCAGCTATAACTGACAGCAACTGATATTTTACTGACAGCAACTGATATATTTCAGATCTGACAAAATATTGTCAGAACTGGAAGGGATTATTGTCAGAAGAAAATGGTGGGCTTCTGAGAGGAACTGATGGCAAGGTAACTATGTAATGCTCATTTCAAGTGACCTCATGTGTTTATTTTAAATATTTTCACTCAGTACAGGTTCTCTTTAATACCTGAGTGGGGTCAGTTTAAAATTGTCCCCACCTGCAGTTACAGTGGTTGCCTTTGCGGTAACCCAGACTTGTGAGTACATCTACCATTTACTTTCATTTCATCTTCATTTGATTACTAACATACTACACCATATTGGGCTCTCGGTCTTTTTGTTTTGTTTTATTTGTCTTTTCAAAGCTATCAATCATTTCTTGATCTCTTTTCTATTTTTTAACGTCTCACTTTCCAAAGTATTGATTTATTCCCCCCTTTTCGCGACATTTCCTCTTTAACTTATCTGTACGCTTTTTGGGGTGTGGGAGGAAACTGGTGTGACCAGAGGAAACCCATGCAGACATGGGGAAAACATACAAACTCTCTGCAGATAGTGCCCTGGCTGGGATTTGCACCTGGCTGCTCTTCAATTTGCAAATAAATGAATGATTATACAAAAAAAGATAAAAAAATAAAAAAAATGAATTATTGTGCAAGGCATGATCAGTTTAGTTTGTGTCCACTTTCAGGTATATAAGCATCAAAAAAATAAAAAAATGCTCCTTTTCACTCTGCGGTACTGAAGCACCACAGAGAAATACCTCATTACTGTTACACACACACAAATAATTATAACTACTGTACATTTATAAGTAAAACACTACAAACCCTAGTCTATGTAAACAAGCTACAAACATTCCAAGTATGCCGATGTGTGACACCTTTTAGTGTGACATCTTTTTCCCCCTTCATGTATTGTACAAAATAATAAAGTCTCTAGTAGAGCTAGACATGTCTACTTACCTCTAAGTTGTAGATACCCAATATCAGACATTACATTAAACTCTAATAATTTACCTTTTTAGATTATTATCCCAGCAGTGTTAAAAGGCAGGAAAAAAAAAAAAGGGATCCTTCACAGACTTCTAGTCTTGGACATAGAATAGCTCCATGCCTCCACCATGTGGGGAAGACAGCAACAATAATGCATGAACATCAAACTAGAACACCAGTTAGAGAAAAAGAAACAGCAAGTTGTCTTCTTTTAAAACTGTGCATTGTGTTTGTTCTAATTAGAAAATGTATACAGTGTGTTGCTAGGGTATTCTTTTCAATTCAAAGCAGTTCATGTTTTATACACACTAGGCTGCCAAATACATTTGTTATAGTGACTGTAAATTAAAAACACCAGAACAAATGATTAATGCTGTTGCTGTGGACATAGAGATTAACAAAACACTTTCCAAACAATGAGGAAGTCAATGCAGTGACTGTTGAACATGCTACTACATCCAATGACACTATTTAAATGCAATTTTGTAGATTTTCTCCTTGTTCTTTCCAAACTCCAAAATATACTAAAAGATCAATAGTGGCCATACATCTATCGACTTGGCAGCCGATCGACTGATTTAAAAATTATCAAATCAGATAAAAATCGGTGCCGCCAAGGGCATGCCTGATGAACAATGCGACCAATTTCAGGCCGAATTTGGCCACATGTATCGATCAGACATGCTACAAGATGTCGGTCCGTTGTGGTCAATCAGGTACACGAGGTAATGGCGAGCGATATCGAGATAAGCGACAAATGCTATGAAACCCCCAGCACTATCCCCCCTAATGTCAAATGTGCCCTGCCCCGATGCAATATACTTTACCTGTCCATTTCTGCCGCTGGCTCCGTCCATACACTCGCCCCATGTGGTTGCCGACGTAAACGTGGGCATGTGTGACTTCACATAAATGGCCATGATACTCCGAAAAACGCGGGGAGCATGTATGGATGGAGGACGGAGCCAGTGGCGGACACGGACGGGTAAAGTATAGTGCACTGGGGGAGGGGGCACATTTGATCTTAGGGGGGACAGCGTAGGGCTGGCAAGGCAGCGTCACAAGGCTGATTCCTGATCGTTTTCAGCATGAAATTCGATGAGGTATGTTAGGTGGCAGTGACACGTTGCAGTAAGTGCAAAAAGGCCCTTAAAATCCACACTTCAGATCACAGCCCAATCTTCCCCATGCAGATGTCAGTACTGTACATACTGTAGAAAGCCAAAGTAGGACGTCAGACTTTTTGAATGAAATTAAACTTCCTTTTTCAGGGTTTTGTAACATGTTGGCACTACAAGTATTAACTATGGTGTTCATAGAAAACACAGAGGTACGCTAATGCTTAAAAGTTATAATGCCCTGGCACGTCATCTTTGTAATACAATTCGCTAACAATAACAATAATATTTATATAGCGCTTTTCTCCCTGGAGACTGAAAGCGCTGTGACCCTGCATTATGCAGTCTCAAAGGCTCGGGAAAAGAGGTGAGTTTTTAGCCTTTTTTTAAAGCTGTCCAGAGAGGGAGCCTCTCGTACTGATTGTGGAAGTGAGTTCCATAGAGTAGGGGCTGCGTAGGAAAAGGCCCGAGCACCAAATGTTAAGTGTATCCTGGGAATAACCAGCTTCATCTTGTTGGCAGAGCGGAGGGGGCATAAAGTTCCAATAGATCCGCTATGTATTTGGGTCCCATGTGGTGTAGAGCCTTGAATGTCAGCAGGCAAATCTTAAAATTGATTCTCCATTTTACTGGCAACCAGTGAAGAGTTTGCAGTACTGGGGTGATGTGTGAGCTGCGGGGGGCATTGGCTAGGAGTCTGGCTGCAGCATTCTGTACTAGCTGTAAGGGGCGCAGAACCTTATCTGTAGATCCGATGAACAGGGAATTGCAGTAGTCTAGGCGGGAGGATACAAATGCATGAACCAGGGCAGGTAGGTCTTCAGCTGGGATAAGGTGTTTGATTTTCGCTATATTTCTTAGATGGAAGAAGGAAGACTTGACGACAGCTGATATCTGCTGTTTGAGTTTTAGATTTCCATCCAGGATCACCCCAAGGTTTCGCACAGAGTCTTTATACTGTACAGTATCTCCCCCAATTGCTAGTTTGAGGTGGTGAGCGTTTTGAACTTTATCCATCATGTGTGGACCACCTACCACCAACACCTCTGTTTTGTCAGAGTTCAGCCTCAGCCAGCTGGTGTTCATCCAATTTTGTAAATCCACTAGACACGCATTTATGGATGCTGATGGGTCTTGGGTGCCAGGCTTGAAGGACAGATACATTTGTGTGTCATCTGCATAACAATGGTATCCTAGGCCATAGTTCTGGATTATTTTGCCCAGTGGGAGCATGTAGACTGCAAAGAGTAATGGTGATAGTACAGAACCCTGTGGAACTCCATAGGGAAGTGGCACTGGATTAGAGTAGTGTGTGCCCAGACATACTTGCTGTGTCCTGCCAGATAAGAAGGTCTGAAACCAGCTAAGAACAGTACCCCTTAGGCCACAGTAATTCTTCAGTCGCTGGATTAGTATTTCATGATCCACAGTATCAAATGCTGCAGACAAGTCAAGAAGAATCAAAATTGAGCAATCACCCTTGTCCCTTGCAGTAAGTAGATCATTCATTACTCGGACTAATGCTGTTTCAGTGCTGTGCCTTTTCCTGAATCCTGACTGAAAAGTATCAAAGATGTTGTTATCTGTAAGCCTGGCTTCCAGCTGGTTGGCGACTACTTTCTCGATAACTTTTGATAGGAATGGTAAGTTCGCAACAGGTCTGTAGTTGGTTACAGAATCAGTATCTAGTGATGGTTTCTTCAAGAGGGGTTTTATGATTGCTTTCTTTAGTTCTTCTGGGAAAAGTCCACTTTGCAAGGAGCACTGAGTGATTTTGTGAAGTGATGGCCTGATCAGCTCTGGGCACTGCATTAAGGATCCAGTTGGGCCAGGATCCAGGTCGCAGGTAGTGGGGCGGAGACTTTGAATGAGAATTCCAAAATCTTCTTAACTCAGAGTGTCAAAGACTTGCCATGGTGGTACGGTAGTAGGCAGATGCAAAGTCCAGTGGTCAATTGATGTTGGTGTAATGCTGGCACGGATGGTAGACACCTTGTTTGTGAAGAAGGCAGAGAATTTTTCACACCTTTCCCTGGAGAATGTCTAGAGTATGGTACCAGCAGGGTTTGGTGCTTATAACTCCACCCCTTGTAGAAAAATGCCTTGAAATGGATTTACTCTGCTTGGTCTATCTATCAGATCTGCAGCTGTCTCAGTCATCCTTTTGGCAGCTCATCTTTAGGTGGAATGTTACTGACGGGGCTTGTGGTTTAATCAGAATGGTCGGGTAAACCTTTAAAAGACCCAGAATTCTTTGCGACTGTGTGTAATCTCAGGGAGTAAAATTCACAGTGTAAACCAGTGTACATGAAGGGCTGGTGCACACCAAAACCCGCTAGCAGATCCGCAAAATGCTAGCAGATTTTTAAACGCTTTTTTTTATTTTTATGAGGCGTTTTGCTAGCGTTTTGCGGATTGCTGCTGCGGTTTTCAGTATAGTAGATTTCATATATTGTTACAGTAAAGCTGTTACTGAACAGCTTCTGTAACAAAAACGCCTGCAAAACCGCTCTGAAGTGCCGTTTTTCAGAGCGGTTTGCGTTTTTCCTATACTTAACATTGAGGCAGAAACGCACCCGCAATCCAAAAAATGCCTCACCCAGGCATTTTTCGTTTCTGCAAAACGCCCCCCGCTCTGGTGTGCACCACCCCATTGAGATACATTGACCAAGCAGATCCGCAGCCGCAAGCGGATCTGAAAACGCCCAAAAAGCCGCTCGGTGTGCACCAGCCCGAAGAGGGTTTTTTGGATCCCCCCGTGTCCTCCTTCAAGCAGCTTTCATAACCAGCAGACAAATATTACTTATTTATTTGCCACTTCGTTAGGTACACATGCTCAATTGCTTGGTAGCACAAATAGCTAATCAGCCAAACATCAAAGGCAGAACAAATCAATGTGTTTAGACATCTATATGTGGTGAAGACAAGTTCCTGAAATTCAAACGTCGCATAAAAATGGGGAGAAAAGGGGATATAAGGGACTTTGAATGTGTATGGTTTTCGGTGCCAGAGGGGCTGGTTTGCAAATTTTAGAAACTGATCTACTGGGATTTTCACCATCAACCATCTCTAGGGTTTACAAAGAATGTACCAAAAGAGAGAAAAAGATCCAGCTAATGGGATTTGTGTGGACCAAAATGCCTTGCTGATTTCATAAAAGAATGAGCAGACTTTTTCAAGATGACTGAAATAGTAGCTCAAACAACCACTTATTACAGCCAAAGTATACAGAATACCACCTATGAACACACAAGATGAACCCTGTAGCAGATGGGTTACAGCAGCAGATGACCAAACCAGGTCCCACGCCTGTCAGCTAAGAACAGGAAACTGAGGCTAAAGTTGGCTTGCAAAGGCTAGCCAGTCTACTCTAATCACAAAGAAGAATAACATGGACAGCATTGAGTTTATATCTAATTGTGGCTATGAGACAAAAGGGTATAAATACACAAAATGCATTGCAGCTGCTGCATAGGCACAGCCACACACCTGGATGTCCATGGTTATCCAAGTCTGTTGCCAAATGCACTTACAATTGGCACAACATCAGAACTGGAGCAATGGGAGAAGATGGCCAGGTCAGATGAATCAGGTTTTTTCCAGCCTCCAAATTACCCAGTAGTCAAGCCAATCAAGCATCTGTGACGTGCAGGATAACCCTGATCAACAAAGGCCCTATATCACAATTTACGGGACTGCTGTAAATCTGCTGCTAGCATCTTGGGGGTCAAAGCCCACAAGACACCCTTGGTGGTTTTGTGGAGTCTATGTCTTGACGGGTCACAACTGTTTTGGTGGCACAATGGGAACTTACACAATATTAAGCATAAGTTATCAATGGCGATCAGCAACTACAGTGCAAACGCCGCAGAATCACTGGACATGCCATGAAAGTATGCTGCCAATTTGATTCCATATTTACAAAAGACTTTTGGGAATAAAACAATTATGAAAAAAAGGGGGGGGGGGGCAGGGGAATTCAGATATCAGCTAACAAACTGAACAAAAAAATTGAAAAAAAACAAACAAACAAAAAAAAAAAACTATAGACCTTAGTATCAGCCTTAAAGAGAATCTGTATTGTTAAAATCGCACAAAAGTAAACATACCAGTGCGTTAGGGGACATCTCCTATTCCCCTCTGTCACAATTTCGCCGCTCCCCGCCACATTAAAAGTGGTTAAAAACAGTTTTCAAAAGTTTGTTTATAAACAAACAAAATGGCCACCAAAACAGGAAGTAGGTTGATGTACAATATGTACACACATAGAAAATACATCCATACACAAGCAGGCTGTATATAGCCTTCCTTTTGAATCTCAAGAGATCATTTGTGTGTTTCTTTCCCCCTGCAGCTTTCATCCACTGAAGTGACAGGCTGTTTCTTCCTGCAGAGTGCAGACAGCTCTGCCCGTCTAATTCCTCAGTATGTGAAAGCCCAGCCAGCTCAGAGGACGATTTATCCAGCTTGTAAAAGATAAGAGAGCAGAGAGAAGCTTCCCTAATCTAAATAACACACAGGCAGTGTGCATAGAGGGGCCAGGAGGGGGGAGATGCATCACAGAACCACAACACTGAAGAACTTGGCAGCCTTCCAGACACAGGGTGACAAGTCCGACAGGGGAACGATAAGCTGATTTATTACAGAGATGGTGATAGTAGAAAGTGCTGCAGTAAGCCAGAGCACATTAGGATAGGTTTTGGAACTTGTAGAATGGTAGGAAACAGTATGAAATTTTTGTTACGGAGTCTCTTTAAAGTGAACTTCCGGACTAAAAATCTACTCAGCAGAACTAAAAAGGCTTGGTGTTTCTTTGACAGTTTCACAGCATCAGAACTTTGTTTTTCTTACCAAAGCATCATTTTTAGCTGCATTTTTATCTAAGCTCCACCCATCAAAGAGACCTGCCCGGGCGGCTTTTCCCTGATGCTGTACAAAGCATGATGGGATTTCCTATGTTGTTATTCACGTTGCCTAGCAACTGGGAGGGGTGATCGGCACACAGAACAGTTGGAACTGTGTCTCACGCTCCCTGTCACCTCCTTTCAACCAAAAAGATGGCTGCCCTCATGAAAGCAAACATTTGCCTGTTCTTTAAAAACAGGGTGGGTACGAGATATTACCTATCAGAGTAAGCAGGAAATCCCGTTCAGAACGGGATTTCCTGCAGGGCTTCCCCGGTCGCCATGGCGACCGGGCGGGATGAAGTCACCGACGTCATGACGTCAGAGGGAATCCCGATCCGCCCCTTAGCGCTGCCTGGCACTGATTGGCCAGGCTGCGCAGGGGTCTGGGGCTGGGGGGGGGACAGCTTGGTGCGGCGGGTAGCGGCGAATCGGCGCCGATCGCGTACTACACGCAGCTAGCAAAGTGCTAGCTGCGTGTAGGGAAAAAATTATGCAAATCGGCCCAGCGGGGCCTGAGAAATCCTCCTGCGCAGGTTACCCAGAACTGAGTTCGGGATATCCGGCAAGGAGATTAACTAAATTACCGGTAAGTCCATGAACCATATTATAGCGCATGCCCATCAAAATGTTCCAACAGGGACAAAAATTACCAAGGGGCATGTAACATGATGAGATAACCATGTGTATTACAGTCCCAAGTAGCAATGTCGCGAACCTCAGATTTTCGGTTCGCGAACTTCCGTGGAAGGTTCGGTTCGCGGAAAAGTTTGCTAACCGCAATAGACTTCAATGGGGAGGCGAACTTTGAAAAATAGAAAGAATTATGCTGGCCACAAAAGTGATGGAAAAGATGTTTCAAGGGGTCTAACACCTGGAGTGGGACATGGCGGAGTGGGATACATGCCAAAAGTCCCGGGGAAAAATCTGGATGTGACGCAAAGCAGCGTTTTAAGGGCAGAAATCACATTGAATGCTAAATTGCAGGCCTAACGTGCTTTCAAACATCTTGCATGTGTATACATCAATCAGGGAGTGTAATTAGAGTACTGCTTCACACTGACACAACAAACTCACTGTGTAACGCACCGCAAACAGCTGTTTGTGTAGTGACGGCCATGCTGGACTACTGCGCAACATGGCGAGATTGCTCTTCCTCACTCAGTGATGTCAGGTAATGTGTAACTTCCTTCTCAACTTTCCATGGCATTGTCAAAAAGCTTACGTTTTGTTTTTAAATTACATTTTCTACTTGCTGTGTACTTGTTCAGTTCCGCTACAATGAGAATCCTGTGGAGGCGGGCAAGTCTGCCATTGTGACCCCGGGTAATGGCCGGGGAATAAGGGATTTGAATCCGGTGTGGAGCTTGAGCAACGGCTACCACTACACATCCAAGGAGGGCAGCGGGCAGGCATGCACGCCCTCCCGCCCCGAGGTAGTGACCAAAAATAACAATACAGGAGGAGGACTTTCGAGGCCCTGCTGTGTATTTGAAATGAATGTACTTTAAATCCTTTAACGAGAACCAGTTATGGCGGGCAAAGATGACACCACATTCCTTCCACGAGAATCATATGGAGGCGGGCAAGTCTGCCATTTGTGACCCCGGGTAATGGCCGGGGAATGAGGGATGGAATTCGGTGTGGAGCCTGAGAAACGGCTACCACTACACATCCAAGGAGGGCAGCAGGCAGGCATGCACGCCCGCCCCGAGGTAGTGACCAAAAATAACAATACAGGAGGCGGACTTTCGAGGCCCTGCTGTGTATTTGAAATGAATCAACTTTAAATCCTTTAACGGGAATCCGTTATGGAGGGCAAGTCTGCCATTGTCACCGCGGGGAATGAAGGTTGGATTCCGGCCCGAAGTGGGAGCCTGCTGAGACCCATGCTGTAGCTACACTGACCGTGCTTTGCAGACCAGGCATCTGTGGTCAGATGGACCCTTGAGCCAGCGGAAGACAAACCAAGTCGAAAGCATTTGCCAAGAATGTTTTACGGAGGGCAAGTTTTTTTGCCCTTTTTTTCAATTTTTTGAAAATGATAGATGGTTGAATTTTTAAATTGTTTGAAAGTTTAGATGGTTGTATTTTTAAATTGTTTGAAAGTTTAGATGGTTGTATTTTTAAATTGTTTAAAAGTGTATCCATTCAAGTGCAAGTTATGCACTGACTGCCAGGTATAATGTGCAGTCACAGATGCAGTGAAAGGTATGCAGTGACTGCAAACAGCCGTTTGTGTAGTGACGGCCGTGCTGGACTGGTGCGCACCATGACGAGAGTTCAGGTGATGGTGGCTTTTCAGCCCATATGCTCGCCCGGCTGATGTAGCTGAATGACAGAACAGTGACTGTCCAGCTGATCAAATTTGGTCTGACCACAATGAAGCAACGACCTTATTATCTTTTGTGTGCCACCCCCACCCGAGACACTCAAATAGCCGGCGGTCATTGCTTCATTGTGATGCGCAAGCCCCTTCACCGCGGCAAGGTAATGATCACGAAGGGGGATGGGCACATGTACATGCACCAGAAAAACTAGTGTAGCGGCCGCTGCTAGCAGCGGCCTTAAAAATTCAGGAATCCGCCTAGAGTCCTGGACCCTGTTGGTAGTGGCGGAGAAGGCAGTCAAGCGGCCTGCAGGCAGAGATACTGACTTAATCTTCGGTCGTGCAGTAGCCCTCCGTGATCCATTTCTCATTCATTTTGATAAAGGTCAGGTACTGAACACTGTCGTGACTTAGGCGACTTCTCTTCTCAGTAACTATGCCTCCAGCTGCACTGAAGGTCCTTTCTGACAGGACGCTTGCGGCAGGGCAAGAGAGAAGTTGTATGGCAAATTGGGACAGCTCTGGCCACAGGTCAAGCCTGCGCAACTAGTAGTCCAAGGGTTCATCGTCGCTTTTCACAGAGTCTACATCCACACTCAAGGCCAGGTAGTCGGCTACCTGCCGGTCCAGGCATTGGTGGAGGGTGGATCCGGAAGGACTATGGCGAGGAGTTGGACTAAAGAACGTCCGCATGTCGGACATCACCCTGAGATCGCTGGAGCGTCCTGTTCTTGCCTGCGTGGACTTGGGAGGAGGAGGGTTACTGCCAGTGGTACCTTGATTGCGTTGTGCAGCCACATCACCCTTAAATGCATTGTAAAGCATCATCGACAGCTTGTTCTGCAAGTGCTGCATCCTTTCCGCCTTTTGTTGAGTTGCTAAGAGGTCCGCCACTTTGTGCCTGTACCGAGGGTCTAGTAGCGTGGCCACCCAGTACAGGTCATTTGTCTTGAGTTTTTTGATACGAGGGTCCCTCAACAGGCTGGACAACATGAAAGAGGACATCTGCACAAAGCTGGATGCAGACGTACTCTCCATCTTCTCTTGCTCTTCCTCAGTGATGGGACGCAACTCCTCTTACTCCCCCCAGCCACGAACAATACCACGGGAACGTGGAGCAGCAGAAGCCCCCTGTGATGGCTGCCGCGGTTGTTCTCCTTCCGCCGCCTCTTCCTCCTCCACAGAAACACCTTCCTCATCATCACCATCATCAGAGTCTGACTCCTCCCCTTCCCCACACGTCTCCTCTTCTTCCTCCTCCTCCCCCCTCTGTGCTGCCGCCGTTGTTGTGGAAACATCGGGTTCGTGTGTAAATGGCTCCCACGACTCCTGCTGCCCTAACTCTTCTTGTTCACGCTCCTCCACAGCTGTATCCACCACTCTACGCACGGCACGCTCCAGAAAGTAGGCGTAGGGGATCAAGTCACTGATGGTGCCCTCATTGCGACTCACCAGTTTGGTCACTTCCTCAAAGGGCTCCATGACCCTGCATGCATTTTGCATCAGTGTCCAGTTGTTGGGCCACAACATCCCCATCCTCCCAGATTGTGTCCTTGTACTGTAATGATATAGGTACTGGGTGACTGCTTTCTCCTGGTCTAGCAGGCGAGAGAACATCAGCAGGGTGGAATTCCAGCGAGTCGGGCTATCGCAAATCAGGCGGCTCACCGGCAAGTTGATTCTACGCTGAATTTCCTCAAAGCGTTCCATGGCCTTGTAAGAGCGCCTGAAATGCCCACACAACTTCCTGGCCTGCTTCAGGACGTCCTCTAAGCCTGAGTACTTGGACACAAATCTTTGCACGACCAGATTAAGCACATGTGCCATGCAGGGTATGTGTGTCAGCTTTCCCAAATTCAACGCAGCAATGAGATTGCTGCCGTTGTCACACACCACGTTGCCGATCTCAAGCTTGTGCGGGGTCAGCCATTGCTCCACCTGTTTGTTAAGAGCAGCCAGGAGAGCTGCTCCAGTGTGACTCTCCGCTTTCAGGCAAGACATGTCTAACACTGCGTGACACCGTCGCACCTGGTATGCAGCATAGGCCCTGGGGTGCTGGGGCTGTGTAGCTGGAGAGGAGATGGCGGCACCAGCCAAGGAGGAGGAGGAGGAGGAGGACAGCGAAGCAGTGATAGCAGGTGGAGAGGAGGTGGCTGGAGGCCTGCCTGCAAGCCGTGGAGGTGTGACAAGTCGGTCCTCTGCGCAGCCACGTACTCCCTGCTTGCTGCCATCGGTCACCAGGTTGACCCAATGGGCTGTGTATGTAATGTAGTGGCCCTGCCCGTGCTTGGCAGACCAGGCATCCATGGTCAGATGGACCCTTGACCCAACGCTGTGTGCCAGAGATGACACCACTTGCCTCTCAACTGCACGGTACAGTTTGGGTATGGCCTTTTGTGAAAAATAATTGCGGCCTGGTATCTTCCACTGCGGTGTACCAATGGCCACAAACTTACGGAAAGCCTCCGACTCCACCAGCTTGTATGGTAATAGCTGGCGAGCTAATAGTTCCGCCACGCCAGCTGTCAGGCGCCGGGCAAGAGGGTGACTGGCAGACATTTGCTTCTTCCGCTCAAATACTTCCTTCACGGACAGCTGGGTACTGCTGTGGGCAGAGGAGAAGGAACCGCTGAAGGGAAGAGGCGGTGTGGAGGAGGGTGGCTGTGAAGGTGCAAGGGAGAAAGTGGATGAAGACGATGCACCTGAAGGAGGAAGAGGAGAAGGAGGGTGGCATGTCTTTTGAGGGGTGCTGCTTTTCCTCAGGTGTTCTTGCCATAGCTGTTTGTGCCTTCTCTCCAGGTGCCTTCGTAAGGCACTTGTCCCTACGTGAGAGTTGGCCTTTCCACGGCTCAATTTTTACTGGCAGAGACAACAGATGGCTTTGCTCCGATCTGAGACACACACGTGAAAAAATTTCCAAACCGCTGAACCCCCCTGGGGTGATGGCGCTACGGTGGCATCAGCAGCTGACGTTAAAGGGCATGTTGGCTGGCTGGCCATAGCTGGTGATACATGGCGCCGGACACTGCCCCCAGCTGTTTCTGAGGACGAGCTCCCTCTGCTTCTATCATGGAGTCGTCTCCTCCTACTCCTCTCTGACTCCTCCTCTGAACTGTCCCCCTGGTCATCTCCTCTACCGGGAACATATGTGGTATCCGTATAATCATCATCATAATCCTCCTGGCCAGCTGCGCTTTCCTCAGACACCTCCTCAAGTGCACCAACTTCAGGTGGCCCACCATCATCCCCATCCACACACGTTACGTCCATACTATCGCCACCTAACTCAGATGTATGAGGTGGTGTACCTGCGCCTTCTTGTTGTTGCAGTAGTGGCTGGGAATCAGTGATTTTACCACCACCACCACCAAATAACTCCTGCGAAGTGTCAAATGCAGCGGATGTGGTGCTTGCTGTAGCGCTGGTGGCTGCGGGAGATGAGGTGTTCTGTGTTAAATACTCAATCACCTCCCCACGATTTTGGGAAGTGATGGCACGTGCCTTCTTCTGAGCACTGTATTTTGGGGCAGGTCCGCACGAAATCACAGCAACACCACCTCGCACAGCCACAGACCTGCCGGTGCCTGGTGGCCTTCCTCTGGGTCTGCCTCTACCTCTTCCTCTTTCTGGTTTGTCCATTTTGTCCATCTCGGGGGTAGGCTAGCTATATGCAGTGAGGTGGGTTCTAACTCAACACAACAGGTAGTTAGATGCAGTGAGCTAGGTTCACTGAACACAACAGGTAGTTAGATGCAGTGAGCTGGGTTCACTCAACACAACGCTAGGTATATGCAGTGATGAGGTAGGTTAGGTAAACACAACAGGTACTGGGTAGTTAGATGCAGTAAGCTGGGTTCACTGAACAGTAAAGGTACTTAAGATGCAGTGAGGTGGGTTCTCACTCAACACAACAGGTAGTTATATGCAGTGAGCTGGGTTCACTCAACACAACGCTAGGTATATGCAGTGATGAGGTGGGTTAAGTAAACACAACAGGTACTGGGTAGTTAGATGCAGTGAGCTGGGTTCACTCAACACAAAGTTAGGTATATGCAGCTGAGCTCGGGATAACCGGCAAGGAGGTTAAAGGACAACTGTAGTGAGAGGGATATGGAGGCTGCTATATTTATTTCCTTTTAAGCAATAGCAGTTACCTGGCTATCCTGCTGATCCTCTACCACTAATACTTTCAGCCATAGACCCTGAATAAGCATGCAGCAGATCAGATGTTTCTGACATTATTGTCAGATCTGACAAGATCAGCTTCATGCTTGTTTCTGGTGTTATCCAAACACTACTGCAGCTAAATAGATCAGCAGGGATGCCAGGCAACTAGTAATGTTTAACAGGAAATAAATATGGCAGCCTCCATATACTATTCACTATAGTTGTCCTTTAAAGAGAACCCGAGGCGGGGTTCAGAGAATAAAATCCCCAAACAGAGGCTGGGTCTGTCTATAGAGCCCAGCCTCTGTTGCTATATAGATCGCCCCTAAGCACCCCCTGCGCTCTGTAATCCCCCCATAAAACACAGTCGCGCTGCTGACACGCAGCTTGTCAGAGCGTGCTGTGTTTACCTCTCCTCTGTCAGTCTCGCCGCTCCCCGCCTCCTGCATCGCTCCGGTCCCCGCCCACGTCCCTTCCCCTCGCTGCTGATTGGAGGAAAGGGACGCGGGCAGGACCGGAGCGATGCAGGAGGCGGGGGAGCCACCGAGACTGACAGAGGAGAGGTAAACACAGCCACACAGCGCGGCTGTGAGTTATGGGGGGATTACAGAGCGCAGGGGGGACTTAGAAGTGATCTATATAGCAACAGAGGCTGGGCTCTATAGACAGATCCAGCCTCTGTATGGGGATTTCATTCCCAGAACCCCGCCTTGGGTTCTCTTTAAAGAGATTGTAACAAAAATTTCATCCTTTTTTCTACTATCCTACAAGTTCCTAAACCTATTCTAATGTGCTCTGGCTTACTGCAGCATTTTCTACTATCACCATCTCTGTAATAAATCAACTTATCTTTCCCCTGTCAGATTTGTCGCCCTGTGTCTGGAAGGTTGCCAACTCTTCAGTGTTGTTTATCTGTTATGTACGCCCCCCTCCCCCCCCCCAGGCCCCCTCTATGCACACTCCTTTGTGTGTGTGTTATTTACATTAGGCAGCCTCTCTGCACTCGTCAGTGAGAGCCCGTTTCCACTATCGCGAATCCGCATGCGTTGTCCGCATGCGAATTCGCACAGCCAATACAAATGGATGGGCCTGTTTCCACTTATCAGTTTTGCTGTGCGTTTTTCTGTGCAGGATTTTTCTGCATGGCAGAGCCCTCAGAATTCGCCTGCGTGTGGAATGCAGGCAAATCGCACACAATGTATTTAATAAGGAAATCGCATGCGTTTTCCCAATGCGTTTTTTGCCGCGAATTTGCATAGGTACCAATGTAAATTCACACAGGCAGCGACATGGTTTAAAATCGCATATGCCATCACCTATGCGAATTCGCATGCGAATTTGCGGCAAAAAACGCGTGCGGAATCGCATCCGCATGCGATTTCGTCAGCGGTGGAATCCAGGCGATTCCGCACCGCAATAGTGGAAACGGGCCCTGAGAGAAGAGAGCTGCCTTTTACAAGATGGATAAATTGTCCTCTGTTAGACTGTGAAAGGAGCTGGGCTATCACATACTGAGGAATAAGACACCGGCAGAGCTGTCTGCAGGAAGAATCAGCCTGTCACTCTTCAGTGGATGCGAGCTGCAGGGGGAAAGAACACAAATGATCTCGAGATTCAAAAGGAAGGCTGTATACAGCCTGCTTATGTATGGATGTATTTTCTATGTGTGGACATACTGTACATCAACCTACTTCCGGTTTTGGTGGCCATTTTGTTTGTAATATAATAAGAATAATACCCTGCAGCTGAATCCCAACAGAAGTTCACCCGGCCCCTGCCACTTGCTGACTTCCTGGTATGTAAAGTCACGTGGGACGCCGTCACGTGACCCGCTCCCGGCCTCCGTTTCCGGACGGAAGTTGAATGCGTGCACCTAAAGCCCGCCTTGATCAAGAAGAAGCCTCCAATGTGCTGGGCAAACAAGCTGCCGGCCCCCTGACCGGCTCTGATTCGCCATCTGCCCCAACACTGCTCCTGCCACCCGGCATGGTCGCGCATGAGGCCACCCCGAAGCATCCCGTCCGGGACAGAAAAAAACAACTGGAGCATAGGTACAGGAGCCCCCCTTATATACTGCCTTGCCTAATGATTTATGCAGATTTTTTTAATCTTGCAGCTTCCTGTCAATCATTGAGGGAGGGGAGACAAGTCTCACCAGGGGTGCTGTCCTGATGGACGTCCTGGGAAATAGACTTTTGTAAACAGTTTTTGACTACTTTTAATGCGGCGGGGTGCGGCAAAATTGTGACAGAGGGTAATAGAAGATGTCCCCTAACGCACTGGTATGTTTACTTTTGTGCGATTTTAACAATACAGATTCTCTTAAGAGCAGTGCTAGAATTATAATACAATTTTTTTTAATCTTGTCATTTAAAAAGTCTATCTAAAAGGCTAAACAAAATCAAACAGCAGGTGAACTGCTGATTAATTAAGCAACATCATGCACATCTTACGAACCAGTAATTCTAAATTCTATGGTGTGGGGTGTCTATGACCTCTTTCCTTTCCCTCCCCCCTCCATTGTGTCCATGTTTTGTGTACAGAGCATGAATCAGGCCTCTTTCTTCTTCAGCTGGCCTTAGCTTCCATCTACTAATGCCATATTGCAGCAATACATCTATGAATCACTAGGACCGGAGAGTGCAGAATAAGTTTGTGGTCCTAGGTCAGACACACAAGGTGGATACCTGGAAGGAGAGAAACCCACATATGCTTTACACTATGTGACAAAGCAGCATAGAGCTGGCTGCCCATTTTATATTCCAGTCTTTTTAAAGCACACCAGTATGGATACTGTGTGCAAATAAAGCACACCAACAGTGAAGGAGGGTATACAGTTACATATCTAAAGAAAAACCCACATAAAAGCAGTACATTTTTTCTTTGTGGCTCCAAAACATTTGTTTAATTTCACTAGTTCAGTCCCAAGCAAACTCAAGAATGGGGATATGGCCCCCCTAGTCTAAAAATTATGGGCACCCCTATCATAAACCATCCTCCCTAGCTCATACAAAAGTAAATGGATTTGTTTAATTCAGTGTTACCTGAAACATGCTATGTGGGGGACAGAGACATCTACTGTATAGGCTATAAGTAGACATAGACAGATGACGCCTACTGTTTTACTTGGTTATCAGACAAACATAATCAAAGCCTAAAATCAGTTTTCAGTATCTCTAACGATCTTGTTAATATTCAAGTATCTAAAATGAATGAAGCTACTTATGAGTGCACCTTCATGGATATCTTCCAGCTCGCCTTAATGAGAATCCGTAACCAAGAATAGAACATCCCAATCAGTAGCTGATACCCCTTTTCCCATGAGAAATCTTTTCCCTTTCACAAGCGGATCATCAGGGGGCTCTGTATGGCTGATATTGTGCTGAAACACCACCCACAGTGTGATATCAGGACCATGGTGCTGACATCACTCTGTGGGGAGCCTTGTTGCAGTGTTGGGAAATAACAGCCGTTTACAAATGTTTCCATCTGCCAAAAAAGCAAGCAGCATCTCCTTCTACTGACATCACCTGTCAGCAATAAAAATGTCACCATGTGATAAATGTCAGAATATAAATCAGGGAGAGAAAAGGATTTTACAGTGGACAAACACTGACTAACTGATTTATACATAATTATTGTAAAAATGAAGCACTTTAATACATTATTTTTTACTGCAGTTCCTCTTTAATCCAGATCTTGCCACGTGCCATGCACAATAATGCCATTGCACATGTGCATATCGAGCTGTGAAAGATTCATTTAACACACCAAGCCATTTGTTTGTTGACTGTTTATTAAACACTATCATAAATATATATTTTTCTTGGTGAAACATAAAATGTTAATGGAAAAAAAAAAATACATTTTATCTTAGACTATAACCTCTCACAAGAAAGGATTTCACACCTGTCACAATAACACACCAGACTGGCAAAGATATACAGGTAACTTTGTGTTTCTAAATATCAGGAACCCTTATAGCTGAAAAAAAAATAGCCTACCTAAATGTAAGCACACACAAGAAGCATAGCACCCTGCAGTAAGGAAAAGGGCGTAATAATGTCTCTGACCAACAGCTCCTCCATTCTGCAAGCGTGGATTTACTAATGAGATAAATGAGGGCACTGGTAAGAAGAAAAATTACAAGTACACCCTGCCAGTTCAGTGTAGCTGTATTAAAGTGCCATGTGCACTTTGAAAGCACCACTGGTGATGCACTGTCATACACTTATAATTATGTTTTGCCCTGTATCTTTTTAAGCAAATACTCCATTTGCACATTAAAGTTGGGCTGCCCCTTTTTTGTTTTAGTGCTCAAAACTTTAAAAGCCTCCATCTTCCTTTTTTTGTAGAGTTCCTTTGCTTCTTCTCTTTTTTCCCGGTTTTCTTCTGCTTCCTAATAATCAGGAAGGGTTGAGACAAGAGTAAAGATATTACTGGTCAAACGTATGTAAACAAGTCTACCACTCAAAAAAATGCTCATTACATTGCTCTATGTGCTAACATTTCACATTGAACACCTCAAATAGTTTAAGGATCAACGTTTCCTTTAAGAAGTATACATGGCAGCAATGTGAGAATATTAATGTGATCTGAGGTTACCTGGCAACATCTGTGAACTGTGGTAGTGAAGTGTAATGCCACGCTAACATACGGCAGGCAAGCTTCTCTACAATTAACATCACCTCCTACCTCTTTACATGCTGGCTGAAAATAAATATGTCGGTACCCTGAAGATGCCAGTGCCACTCAATGTGGCAAGAGCCAATTTTGCACTTTGCGGCTGGTTTCACACTACAAACCAACGTTAGCAATGTTTTCTAGTGTGAAACCAGCCTCAAAGTTAGCGCGACGCACCGCACAAAATAGGCCTTCAAGGAACACCGCACTATGTACGGTGTTCCGCTACTGTGCGGTGTTCCCTGTCTGGCCACTGGCTAAGCAGGAACTGATGCACGTGTACCGTCACTTCCTGCTTCGGATACGCGGAAGAGTATTGTTTAAATACGCATGCATGCCGTGTCAGATAGGTTTTTAAAGCCACGTGTCGCCATAAACGAACATGACATCCGGGCCGAAGCAGATAGCTGCAGAAGCCCCGCGGTAACGCAGTTCTTGACCTGCGCCTGGGATGGGGTGAAAACGTCACTTTCGAT